>NW_015115056.1:0-23553 GCF_001443285.1 Poecilia latipinna
TGAACGGAGTCAATTGATCTGTGCATCTCTGGTTTCAGCCTAAAACTGTGCTGAATATCTGACCATCGGGCTGTTTTATGTGTTGTGGACATTGTTGCAGCTTCTGAACTGTTATAAAGCAATAAAGAATGGGCAAATAAAGTCCAGATGGTTACCAGGTATGTAGTATTTACTAAGAAGCATAAGTCATCATAACTAAAATGAGTTTATCCCTTACAGGAAGAAAGCTAATGGAAACAGTTTTGTTTTTCATGCACACAAACTGTTTTCTTTCTATGTGTCCCCCCCCCCCTTTTCCGTCCCCACCACTACAACGTCTTGGGCTCCTGCCAAGCCCTGTAGGACTCCGGGCATCCCATGTCAACAGTTTACACCCCCGCATCCTGTTTGGAGCAATAAGGAAGTGATAGTCGTATCCTGCTTGCACCGCTGCCAGCTGCCAACATCAGCCCACTGACGAGCTTTCCCCTCTGATGATGTCATGAAGAAGAGGCAGTTTAGTTCCTACTTTAAAGCAGATGCTGTCTTCTGAAGAGCAAATGATTGCTTGTTTGGTGGGTTGCTGAATCTTGAAGCGCATCTTTACGCTGCCTGTTTCTGATCCAATTGAACCGAAGTTGTCAGTGCACAAATCTTGTTTCGCTACACCCTCATCAATAACAGATACTTTCCTTCTTAATATCACACAGAGACATGTTTACTCCTGAGGATAAAGAATACAGCTGCAGTGAAGATAAACTCTGGCAGATTACTTCCTGTTCAAGACGGATGTTTTCAGTCCTGCAGTTAACACTTCATAAAATCTGGGATAGTCATCGTCCATTTTGAAGGAAATTAAACAAGATACACTGATTGTAAAGTGTAAATGTAATTCAAATACAGCTGTTTTGTATGTAAACTGGAAAGATGATCCAGGTTGTCCAATGTCAGAGTTACTAAAACTCACACTTGGGTTTCTGCTTAAAACCCAAGTGTGAGTCATTTTCTGTCTACCTAAGAAACTTTCTACAGTAATTAAAACAGGACAATCTTACATTTCTGTATTGGCTCATTCCTTTGAGACCCCTGTCTGCATTTAAGGTATGGGAAGTCGTGTTTTCTCAACCTGGAACGGGATCCTCCCTAAAGGTATAAAGCCTCTAGTAATAAAAGCTGAGGAAATATATGACCAGGTGTTTTCTGCTGGAGGTAAATGCAGGGGTAGCGGGGTGGGCAGTAAATCCTCCTGTTTCCGCTTTGCTGAAAAGGCTTGTTATTCCTGACACTGTAGCTCAGAGAAGACTGGTGCTGACACAGGCATAGTGGAACAACAGCGCTGCCACTGCTGCAATTTCTCACTGAATGTTTATGTCTGCGAAAAGCTCAGCTTGTTCAGAACCATCCTGCCCCTGCGTTGGGAGCTGCTCTCATTAAGTTTTTGGAAACAAAAGTTCTACTTCCTGTATCTAGAGGGAGTTTATTATCTCCCCCACTTGAGAACTGTTGATTCATTACAGAAAGCTGGCTATGAGGATATCCTGTGCTGGCCAAGTGACGAGAGGAATATGAAAAACAAGTCCAAGTCAGACAATCTCCTAATAACGAAGGGGAGAGCTCAACTGCGTCCAAACTGCTGCAGAGAGGGGCAGCTTGGTGAACAGTGACACCTTCTGGAAGGCAGTGGAAATAAAATATTGCAGAACAACGGCACAGCAGGAGTCCATAATGGCTAGAAAAAGCTACAGAACATGAAGATTTTCTTACATTTTAATGCTTTATAAGAGAGGTGTCCAAAGTGCTGCCTGGGGGCCATTTGTGGCCCTCAAAGTGATTTTATGTGGGCGTCCACTGCAATACAAAAATGGCACAAACTTGTTTTTCCAGCTCAAAGTTGGAGGTTGATGCAGATAAATCTTACAGTGAAAATTTCACTGCCTTTTGAAAAAGATATAGCCAAAATAAAGTCTCATAAATATCAACGGTACAACACAAAGTACTCATTTCATTAAATTTAATCATAAACGGGACCACAAACATTCAGTGACCCTCATTCATGGACTGACATGATGCATCCTTTTAGTAAACTCCACTAGATAAAGCAAATGCTTTTGATCTATATGCTATAAATGTTGCTCAGATCCAAAGATAACAGAAAAAACACTCATCATTAAGGATGCTTTGTAGCTGTTTGTTTTTGATTTTTAAACAAGACAAACCTCCCAGATTTTATGTTTCAGATCTACAATAATCTACAGTTCAGCTTTCTATGGAAATCAGACTTCTTCATTTTATGAAAATGTTGTGCAAATAAAAACAAAACATTTAACAATTTTGGGGGGAAATTTTAGTTTAAAAAATCTATTATTTTGTGGCCCTCAATTACTATCAACTTAAAATTGTAAAAGTTTGGCTCATGGGAATTATGTTTGTTTAAAAAGAGCTATGCATCTTTTTCTTACCTGGGTTAGGAGCTTTGGCATCTGTTCCCCCTTCTGAGACAGAAGCTGAATCATTCTGGGAATTTTCTGAGCTTCCAGCTGTAGAATCCACCGAGTTTTTCTGAACTTCTTCAGCAGCGGAACAGTTTGGTATTTCATTTTTAATATCTGCGCGAGCAGCAACTTTTAAATCTGACTGACAGACTTTAGTAGGTTCCCGTGGACCAGCATCTTCACAGACAGAATCCATTGGCTCCCCTGTAGGACATAAAACAAAACATTTATGCAACTAGCGTGTACTACAAACCCAGAACCAGTAACCCCAATGTTTTTCATACATTTACAAAACATTTTCTGTGCATGCAGGAGCAACCTTCTTACCATCCTCCTGAGCTGCAGGCAGGTCTCCTTTAGAAATATATTTGTTCATTTTCTTCAGGATTTTCTTATGAGATTTAGAAGGCTGGAAATTCAGTGCATGACACCTTGAGGCAGAAAAGATCAAATAAAGTTAGAAATGTTCAGTTTGGGTGGACAGTTCCTCTCCAAGATTAACATCAGTTTGTGCTTTTACTGGTGTATTTCTTTAGTGGTTTTAAAATAAATAACTTAGTGCCCAAGTTTAATGTCTGGTAGACTTTCTCTTATCTACACATTGTCATCATTACACACTGAGGCCCAAATATAAACACAAGAAATTTCAACATCCCTTAGCAAGTCGTGGCTAAACTAAAATAAATAAATATATAACATGCAGTCATCATAAAGTCGGCTGAATAGTAGAACAATGGCAGCGCTCATTTCAATGGCTTGGTTTCCTTGCATTGACAAGGCTTTTTAGTGTAGCCGATACAGTTTTGTATAGGCTGAGGTTTGAGCAACTCTTGAGCTTAATGTTAGCCTGATTTATTTATTGCAAAACCACATCTGATGTGTGTTTGGCCTTATTATCCAGCTGGAACATGCAAATGGGTCTACTTTTCAACCATCTGATCCAAATTGTCAACCCTAAATAATAGGGAACAACAAAGTCATTTTCCACAGTCAAGTCACTTTTGCCATGGACAGAGTGTACTAACCCAACAAACAAGCCGCCCCTCCAAACTTTAAAGCTCGTGTGAAATTTGTAAAAGGCCACATGAACAAGCTAAAAGCCTTCTGGAGAAACTTTTAATGAGAGTCTTTAACGATGAAATGAAGATTGAGCTCAGTGAAAAGAATAATGTTTGGGAAAGTCAAGCTTTTAGACTTTGGAACACTGTTCAACTTTCAGACACGGCAGTGGTAGCGTCATGCTGAGGGTCTGTTTGGCTAGCCAGTGGTAGTGGCATCACAAAAAGGGTAAGGAATAGTGAAAAACTGTGGCTGTCTCAAAATCTTTTCAACACCACAAGAAATCGACAACCTTAAAACTAGCTTCTGAATGGATAAAGAGGTGCAAACATTAACGTCCTGGAATACCCAGCCCAAAACAGATTATGATTAAAAACTTAGTTTGGGCCAAGAAAAAAAAGGCAATTTAATAATTATGCCAAAAAAAAGCATCTAAACATCCAGAGGTGCAGTTTTTTAGAGACACAACTGAAAAATAGTTGGCAGTGTATGTATAAATTTGATTCCAGCTGTTCTCTGGATCGGTAAATATTTGTAACGCAAATATTTACCAGAGTAGTGCATCGTAATGTGAATGCTTAATGAAAAGAATTACCTGATGGTATACTGAGGACAGCATGTCTTCTTCATTATGGGCTTGTAAACATATTTCCCACTTCTGAAAAACAAAACTGTACTGTTAAAGTCAATCTTCTCTATTTAAAGACTTTACACTGATATGTCAGAATAGCAGGTGAAAGGAGAAGACAAGCATTCAGATTACTGACTGGATCGTCCATCTCAGGCAAAAAGAGCAAAAGAGTCAAATTCAAGCTTATGCCTAAATTATGAACCACAGTGGATGGTCATGGTGTACATTGAAAAATAGATACTACTTAGACTAAAGAGAAAATAACAAGACATCAACCAAAAGAAAACAAAATCAAATTACCAAGGTAAAACATGAAAAGCAAAATAAAGAAACAAGATACATAAAATCAGACATTTACAACAAATTGAACAGAATTCCTCTACGATTAAAGTAGTAAATTTAGGAGATGAGCATCTGTTTTTTTTCCCAAAGCATAAGGGGTAGATCCCGTTTTTTTTTCATATCAGATTATCTCCTGGGTGTATACCCAGAAATATCCAAATGTGCATCTCCAACATTTACACCTTCAATTATAGTCGACTTCTGCTTCTTTTTTGGCAAATGAGTTTCTAACCTCAGAAAAATTCTGAAAATATATCTTGCTTTGATACTGTAAATTTATGTGTTTAATGACAAAAAATTGAGATTTTTTTTTGGAAACTTGCAAATGACTGACATAAAAGAATAAGTTATCTTCTTTTTAATATGTGAAATTAATCTACAAATTTCTAAGTTTTCCTGGCAGAAATTTACTTCTAAATGGCCAATTAATATTTTTTTTATTTACAAAGGCTTTTACACCCATGAGTAAAAAATAAGACCAGGCAGCAGCTTAACAATCAAAAATGACTTCTTATAGCAAACAAATAAAATGGAAGCAAAGCTACCCCAGAAACACCCAATGAGACAAATAAAACTGCAATAAAGATACAAACAAATGAAGTAAAACTGGTTTTTATTTGAATACATGTCCAAGCTTTTGTGGGATGAGGGTAAAACTTTTTCGATATAAAACAAATAATGAACGTACCTTCTCCATCCCCGATCAATTAAATCTTGGTAGTCTTGTACGGTCATAGAATGAGACCACATTCCTGCCAAAAAATAAAAAATAAAAAAATACAAAGAATAAACAAAACATTTTTTTTAAATAAGAGTAAACATTGTTCAAAGTAATCACAGTCAAGATGTTTAATATATTTTATGTGAATGAAAAGAAAAGCTCCATTTAGAAAAGATTCTGCACTTTAGTATCAATAATTCACAATAAAATTATTGCTTATTATACACAATGGTGTGCAGTTTTATCTGACTAAAGTTACAGAAAAAAAAGAGAAATGAATTTATAAAACTGATTGTAACAAGGTCAAATGAATTTAAACACCGTTTTACAGTTTTCAGCACAAAGATAAAACAGACTAATTTATTAAAGAGCTCCTTGAGAATGGAGCACTGGGGAAAAAATATTTATTGCATCTTAAATCACATTTTCCTTGACGATCCAGTCCCAATTTCCCACAGTGCTGTAAAGCCCCAATGGAAACATACAAGTCTGTTATTTGTAGCTAGAGCAGATCCGCTGGGATTTGGATCCTGACCTTTTATTAACACACAACAACCATGTGCACAAGCACACACACCCTAATCTGTGAGTCTGTACAGTCAACTATCAATTTACATCTGGAACAGCCAAATGAACTGGCCTTTATCACAGTTCACAACACACACACACACATTTGTAATGAGTATAATGCTTCACGTCCCAGGAGAATAGGGTTAATTTGTGTCCACAGAGACTGGGAGAACATAGAGTGATTCAATAAAGGAAAACTACCAAACCAAACCAGTCAACGCAAACGGATACAAAAGTTCGGCTGCTGGAACTTGGTGCTGCTCAACTGGAGCATTCTCACCATAAAAGTTTCCAACAACAAAGAAAGAAAGTTAATAGATTTACCACTCTGCGGGTTTTTGTAAAGCAAACAGTAATAATAAAAAACCAAATTACTAGAGGTCTCTGAAAAGTCAAAAAATATAACAACATACTGAAAACAGTGCATCCTTCATTCTGATCACACCCCTTCGCTTTATCCCCACATTTGGCGGGGTCTCTCTTGGCTCTGCTCAGTTTGGAGGAATTTTTCAAAATCTATTAGGGGCGAGGTTTTGCTTTCTCAGGGGGGTTACACTTTAAAACAAAGGTGTCAAACTCATTTTCATTTTAGGCCACATTAAGATCACGAAAGAGCCGGTTGTGGCAGAACGTAAAGGTAAAACTGAACAACTCACATGCGACTGATGTGAACAAAAAAGCTGCTGTTCCTGCAGCACAAAACAATCACCTGATCCATTCTTCACTTTTCCCTGAAGCAAAACAGACACAATAGCAGCAGATGTTGGGCTCTGTACTGCAGAGTGAGATGTGCTTTGTGTACAACAGAAGCCTTGATAACATCATCCAACCAATCACAGTGATGGAAACTAATGAAACAGTGAATACGGAAAGACAAATTGTTCATACACAGTTATCTGATAATCACTGCCATATTTTAAAATCTGTATGTTTTCCTCAGAAAATAAACTCTTTACATCCATAATATCACACAAAAGCCATAAAAATGTAAGAAAATTATAGTCAGTTTGAAGACAAACTGACTACACATCTTTTCCTTGGGTTATGCAGAAAATTCATGTTTCATGCAAGAATGTTTTCATGTCTTCTGACTTCCTGGGGCTTTCCCATGCCTCCATGACGTTACCTACCCAGATTATCACTCTTGGATTAGATCACAGCTATCGTCTGCAGACTTTGTACCCAGTTGCTCATTGACTGCATTAGGAGCTGCCTGAAACCTAAGTATAGTCAACCTGATTATAATTAATACCACCATTCTGCCCTGAAGGAAAAAAATCACATCTGCTTTACTTTTTGTTGTTTTAAAATATTAATGCCCCATAACCCATTCAGTTTCAGGAAAACATGCACCTTTTGGTAGTAGACTGTTTGTATGCATTTTTCATGGTAATGTACTTGAGATTAAAGTTGAGATTAAAGATGGAAAACCACAATATAATTACACAAACAGAAGAAAATAAGCAGAAAACTTAAAAAAAAAAAAAAAGTAATAATCTGAAATCTGTTGCGGCTTCCAGCTAAAAAAACATAAAGGTGAATAACCAGAGAATATAGATTTGTGCTGATTGTGAAAGATGGGTTTGATAAGTATGTGTGTCAACATGTGTATGGTCTACTTCAGGTGCAAAAAATGTTCACACTGTGGTCAAGGCCGACAAAATAAAAGAAAATACAAGAGAACAGTTCAACAAATGTAAAAAGAATAACAGAGCATAGGAAGAAGAACTGCACAATACACTGAAAATCAATCATGATTACAATATCAATATGTGCAAACTGTTATTTTGAAAACTAAAATGAAACAAATACAAACAACATCATTAAAAATATATAGCATTTAGGCAGAAGAAACCATTTTCCACATCAAAAATTTTCGATAGAAAACTTATAAAATATATACTTAAAGTAATCTATATATGTTGGACCAGAGGAAAGTACCTCCAGTGACAATACAGAGCTTACTGCATCTTCATGACCAATTGCAAAGCAGACAGAAAATGACAATAGAACAACAAAGTTAGTCTATAAACAAGAATTCAAATATATGTGTGAGTCTGGTTGATTTCTGGTTAAAACATCACTGTTCTTCATTTAGCATTACGAAGGGTATCAACAAATCTCTTTCAGCTAAGAGTAGTGATAATTTATAACAAGTCAAGTGTAGCAAAACTATTCCAAAATGTTTTTGTTTGTTGTTTTTTTCAAAAACTTTCCTCGACTAACTAGTTATTACCCACTTGACCTCTCTTTAAACATGATAATAATGAAACTTAATATACCCAACAAAGTCTGAAGAGGATACATTTCAGATCTTAAAATAGACAGCATTAAAGTAAAACACATTAAAGTCCATTGAATAATCAGCCCACTGACTCTTTTTTAGATCAATGTTTAGCAACACTGGATCTGATCAATTACCTCCTGTCTCTGTTTACTTGGCAACTGATAATGCATTTTTAAAAATAACAAGTTGTAAATACAGTAACTGCAGTTTTACGTCTCTGACGTTTGTTTATGTCATGCTGAACTTGTCTGACCCCATGCAGCAGTCTACATCAAACCAAATGCTTGATGATGCACTCTAGCTAATGGGTGTTCGATACCTTCTACAAGCCACTCCAGTTAAAGACACAGATCCAAAGAGAAAACATGATCTTACTCGAACTCTTTCCACATAACACGGAAACAGCGTCGAAGGAAATAGTTTACTCAGGCGGTATTGTTCAATAGCTAGCAGGAGTACAAATAACTTGTTGAAGTAACGTAAATAACCTGTAGTAAAATATGTTGAACATGACAGAGGTACCATATAATGTGCTTCTGTTTTGCCTAGTTTCACTGAATGACAGTGCTGGGTTTTGGGGGGTTTCCTTCTCAGAGTAAAGCTACAGGATGCTACCGGCTAAAAGCTAAGCTAACGCTCAGAAAGTGTTCATTTAAGGGTCTAGTCAAAAAATAAAACAATTAAAATGTAACATATACTGACATTATAATAAATCGTACAGAATTAACTTCAAATACACATCGCCTTTTCCCTTTTTCTTTACCTATTTCAAGCACGTACACGGCTCAGCGTGATTAGCATTAGCTAGCTCAGTTAAATGCCCAACTCCGTTTCTTCGAGATCTTCAAACGAACCTACCGTGAGAGAAGTTTCCCTTATCATTTTTGCAGTAACCGCAGCGGTAGCCATCATCCCCTCCAAAATATTCTACTATAGTATAAGAGTTGTTTCCTGCCATCTTTACAATGTAGACACACAGCTGACAGATGAGTTTGGTAGGTCAACCGGTGACGGACACTCCGCCCACAGCCTATGCGTCTGAGGTGCTGCGTTCAAAGACTCCATGTCTGAGTTAATCTGAGAACATTAAAATCCACTGTAATAGATGCCTCTAATATATTCACAAAATTGAGATTGTATTAATCTTTTTCAAACAATTTCACGGTATTGAGTACAATAGTAACATGTAAATGGGAGGTATTGTTACAACAGATTAACAATCATGTCTCTTTGCACTTGATTGGTCAGAACTTTGCACTTAACTACTGCTCAGTGTATTTTATTCACTAAAAATTACTTTTTGTTGTAGATGCTGATGGCTGTGGGAAGGAAGGATCTCTTATAGACATCTGTACTGTTCTCCAACAAAAATAAAAGCCCTACAGAACAGTTGGTTTAAGTAATTTAATTTATTAAAGAGGTTACTTGGTAAAATGTATCCTAAAGATGTTATTAATAGGGCTAAAAACAGCCACAGATTTTGTTTTGTATATTTTTCCTTCCACTTCAGTTTTGCAGTTCTTTGTTCTGATTTATCACATAAATTGAACAATGTACAGTACTTGCAATTATATATAGTCTGATAAGTACAAAGTACAAACTCATGATTTAAGAACTGTACACCATATTTATTAAATTATCTCTGCAAAGAGGACAGCAAAAAAAAAAAATCAGAACCAATATCTTGCACAAACAGTACTTGCAGTGATTTACAAAACAAAGGGAGACTTTAAATGTAAAAAAATAAATTAGAAAATCACAGCTGAGCCAATGATCCATTTTTTTTAAAATCTTGTTACAAAAATGACTTTATAGAAGGGAAAATGAGCTTTACTTCATGTCTGCATTATGCACAGCTTTTTTGTTGTTGCTTTAGCAAAATGTACGTTTTGTTGATGCACTGAAAAATTCAGATTCACAGGTTTCAGCACTGGTTCACACAATTAGGAAATTGGAAATCTACAAAAATCAACCCGATGGCATCTGCAAGTCTGCACTGATATAGTAAACTCAAACAGGTGATGAAGGAGCAGCTAGGAAGTTGAAATTATACCGTTTGACACAAGGCTCTAATAAACTCTTTCCAGACATCTGTTGGTTTGGCTCCAGCTGGGAGATCTCCTAATTAATATGTCCCTGTGGGACCGGGATGCTTTCGTGGAGATATTTCATACTGCCTTGCTCGGAGAAGTCTGCAACAGTGTGCCCCTCTCCTCGAAGGACCCATTTTGTCGTAAGGAGTCCCTCCAAACCCACTGGGCCCCTGGCGTGTATCCTTGCTGTGCTAATGCCAACCTCAGCTCCTGCAGTGATTAAATAAAAAATGTTTTAAAAGAAACGTGGAAAAATCAATTATTTTTCACTTGAAGGCTTTGTTTATTAATAAGGAGGTATATAAAGGCATGCCTAATGTTTTGCTCACCCAGGCCAAAGCGGTATCCGTCGGCAAAGCGAGAGCTGGAGTTCCAGAACACGCAGGCGCTGTCGACCTGCTGCAGGAACTGCTCGGCTGTTTCCTCGTTCTCTGTGACAATGACATCAGTGTGGGAGCTGCCATATTTGTGAATGTGGTCCACAGCGTCCTGCATGCTGTCTACCACCTCGATGCAGCACTCCAGGTCCCCGTACTCTGTACGGAGAGACTTCACCTCAGACGGGCTAAAGGTTAAGTACGATGCAAAGCGAGGACCCGCGTGAATCTTTACCTGAAAGACAACAATAATCAGTGGAACAAAGAACAAAGCTACCTTTCTAGTGGAGGCCAGATTTGGTGTCAGTGCTTGTTTCTTACTTCTTCTGTCCTCAACATATCAATGATCTGGTCGAATAAAGGAGTGCGCAGCAAATCTCTGTGAATAAGGAGGGTCTCCATGGCATTACAGGCTGCAGGGTAGTCACATTTGGAGTCTTTGACTAGAACAAAAGAGAGTCTCCATGTTCAGTCAGCGACAAAATGTTCACCATTTTAATAAACATTCTAACTTTTTTCATCTTTTACCACATCACGATCACAAACTTGTGTCTTATTGGGATTTTAAGTAAACATACAGTCAGAGCTACAATAACATGCTTGGATCAAAATTATTCATGTGTTAGAATGGCCTAGTCAAAGTCCAGAACTAGCTCTGACTGTTTTGCGAAGAACAACAAAGATTTAAGTCTCTAAATTTACAAAACTGTTAGCGATATACCCCAAAATTCAGCAAATTATTGTTTCAGAGGTACTGAAAACAAAAGCATGCCACACCAAACGCATGCCTGAATTTCCTCTCAAGTCCCAACAATTAACTGTTCTGTGTTGGTCCTCTACATAAAATCCCAATGAAACACATTGCAAAGCACACACTGTAGTTTGTTGTTGTAATTGACAGGACATGAAAAGGTTTAAGAGATATGAAGCTTGAACAAAATCCCAGAATGAAGACTTTTCAGCTGTGTCCCATTAATACATACCAACATCAATGGCTTTGTCCATGCTGGCTTCACTGTCGACGTAAACGTGGCAGACACCCTCACTGTGGCCCAGCACAGGAATGCCCTTGGCTGCCCTCTGAATGTCTCGGACCAGCTCAGAGGAACCTCTTGGGATGATCAGGTCGATCATTTTGTCCAGCTTGCACAGATCCTCTACCTCCTCGCGCGTGCTCACCTTTATAACATTTTACATTTTAGTGCAAGTAGAAAATTAAGGAGGTGACTGAATAAACAAGCCTTACCAGCTGAATGGCATCAGCTACTCCATGAATTGAAAGCGCTTCCTGTGTGAGTTGATGCAGGATTTTGTTGGTGTTTGACGCTTCTTTGCCTCCTTTAAGAAGCAAAGCGTTTCCGCTGGCAATCGCGAGGGCCGACACCTGCAAAGAGTTTTTATAGTACGATGCATCGGTTCTGTTAATCCGAAATTTTAAGAATAGCAGAATTGTTGGTCCTGGGACTGTTCTACCTGCGGGAGGCAGTCAGGACGTGACTCAAAGATGACCAGCAGGACCCCGATGGGAACAGTGATTTGCTCCAGCTCCAGGTTGTTAGCCACCCGGGTCCGCCTCAGCACCCGACCCACACTGTTCCCAGAAGATACGGCAAGCTGGCGCAGGCCGATGGCGAGGCTGTTCAGCTTAGCAGTAGACAGACTGAGGCGATTGATCAGAGGCTGCGACAAGCAACCTGAGTGCAGAGTGATTATTTTAAAAAACTGTTCGAGATGCACCGATTAATACTGTAAAGCCTCAATTCACCCATTATTTTATGTTTATAAAGCACATAAACTAACAGGGTGTACTTCAGTGCAATTTGTTCGGAGTTTAATGACCAGAAAAAAAGGTTAGGGACATGTGTTTTGATACCCAAATGTAGAACATTTTGAAGAACAGTCATTTTAAAACTACTTTGTTTTTTAAAATGTGTCTCACATTCCTTTGAAAAATGAAAATTGATATTGTGAGATCAGATTTTAAAGACAAGGAAAAATAAGATTGGTTCAGCTCTGAATGAAAGGAACCATTTTCTTTTCCACATCAGCAGCAGCAATGAGGTCTACCTGTTGAAGTTGCTAACTCCATGTCTTTCCTGTTGGCACTAAGAATCTCATCCTTCTTTTCTGTAAGCAGCTCAGCAAGACAGCAGATGATTTCTCCTCTCTGAAAACACAAACATTGCGATGCATGATTTAAAAAAATAAATAAAATAAAAACGCACATCATTTCCTAATAGCTCCTCATTTGGGGTGATATTTTTCACCTACATACCTGTTCAGGGAGTAAAGATGCAAGTGCCCGTCCAGCGTGCCGTGCCATCTCCGTCTGCTGCTCCACAGTCGGTCCTGATTGTGGTCAATACATACACAGGTCAACATTAAATGCACATCCAAAAATAAGGATCAAGTACCTTATCCATGTGGTTTCGATAAATACCTGCAGGTTTTACTTCGGAGAAAAAGGTGCCAATCTTTTTCCCTTCGACAATGTCTGTGATGACGTGGCCTGTGACTTTAGGATCCGTGCCGTTGGCGATGACAACAGAGGTCCCTCCTTGAAGTGCCCAGAGGGCTGCTTTCACCTGATCCACAGCAAATATTTAGTCAGAACTTTGTCATTTTTAAAGTTAAGATCTTCCTTATTTATAATCAGAGATAACAGATCGTCTGTAGTGTTTACCTTGGCCTCCATGCCACCGATGCCGACTCTGGACTTGGTGCCATAAGTGATTGACTGCTGGTCCCCGGGGTAGAAGATGTCAATGAGCTTAGCATCGTCGGTTCCAGGAGGACTGTCATACAAACCTGCAGGTCACAATTTTACACATTAAAACTTTGACTTTGAGTAAAACTTAGGATGTTTTAAGACTTTTATGATCAATTTAAATTAAAACCTACCTGATTTACAAACAGTCTTAGACACCCAACTACTTTTAAACAGTAATTTTCTTCAAAGATAAACTTGAGGATTAGTTAAATTGACGAAATTATGTACAATTCGAAACATCGGAAATTGTTAAACCAAAACATTCAGATTGGAGCTAAAAAGATGAAAATTACTCATTTTTCAGTACCACTGTGAATTAAAGCATACATCCAAACTGACAACGTATTGCTGTCAGAAAAATAAATATTAGGTTGGCCCAGTCAAAGTTCAGTACTAAATCTGACAGGAAAAAAAATAGTGGTTTCACCTGAACAAGTATATGGACAAAGGAGCCTGACAGATCTGGAGAACTTTTAAAAGCAAAGCAAAGCAAAGGGGGCAAATATTTTCAAGTCAAAATGTGACACACTGATCAGACTGAATGCTGAAATTAATTAATCGCTTATATGTCATTTTTTGTCAACAGCAAACATTTCCTTCTTCACTGTACCTTGAACGTCAGACAGAGCAATGAGAAGATCAGCTTTCATCTCAACAGCCAGCCGCGCAGCCAAGCTGTCGTTGTCTTTAATACTTATGACCTAAAATACAAACAAAAACTTATTCACCTAACATGTCTCTTAGTCACACATTAAACAGAAACTCGTGGTCAGTAAATGGACAGCACAAAAATGAGCAGCATGCCCAACACACAGTACCCACATTTACCCCCTGTAGGTCACTATTGGGAACAGGGGGTGGCACAACGGCGTCATTGGTGTTGATGATAGGCACGATGTTCATCCGCAGCAGCTCGTGCAGCGTGCTGTTCAGATTGCGACGTTTCTGCTCATCGTGGAAATCCAAATTGGTTACCAAAATCTAAGAAAAGGACAGAAATAATCACATTTAAGAAGCTTTTTAACCTATCTGCTGTTGGTTGTAATCGGTAAAGAAAAGCCAAATACAAACTTGTGCGGTGCAGATGCTGTACTGGGTGAACATGGCTTCGTACAGAGCCATCAGACCACTTTGTCCTGCAGCTGCACATGCTCTGGCCTCTAAAACTGGAACGGACTGAGTCAGAGAAATCAGATTAGAAGAGCAAATTAAAGCACATAAGCGTATTTTATAAGTGGAATTTAATTTGTGGTGCTAAACAATTAGTTACAATGTCTTTGAGTTGGTTCTGTCCAGAGTGCAAGGCTTGTCTGACGCTCTGAGACAACAGTATCTCATGTCTGAGCCGCTGCTTCCCAAACGCCACAGCACCACTCGTAACAATCATCATCTCCCGGCCTTGATTCTGCAACACGGCCACCTTATGGTACACACAAAACATTACTTTTTAGGTTTCCATTTGAAAAGCGACTCTCCAACAAAACGTTTGACAGTGTCCGCAGCATCACCTGCTCCACTATGGAGGCCAGACGTCCCAGCGCAAGGCCGCACTCATCGCCTCGTGTAACCACGGCGCTGCCCAGTTTCACCACGATGCGCTTGGCCTGCTTCAGCTCACTCCGGTGGGCAAACGATTTCCCATGGGAACGTGGGAGCAAAACTGCAAGAAAGAAGAGACACATTTTAAAAATGTGAGGGGTGTTTTTACATAAAAACATAAAATTTTGAGAATCGCAAGTCAGGGAAAATAGGTCTCCATTTAGCTGATGCTCTTATATGCAAATCAGGGTTGCTGAAAACTTAGATTTTTTTTGATTTTTTTTATTAGGTTTAGGGCAGATGTACAGACTGATGCATGAATAAATCAAATGAATGGATAGATAGATTGAAATAAGCATCCGGAATAAAGCCTGGAACTATAATTTCCAGACGAGGACCTGGATGGTAGCTTACATTTAGCCTGCGAGAATCCTCTGATGGAGACTGGACAGACATTGGACTGCCGGATCCTGGATGGCAGGCGAGAGCACAGAGCCAGCCTGGCAAACATGGCACAAACACCTGAAGACCTGTAGAGATGACCATACGAATCAATGTCACGTTACTGCAACAGTGGAATAACCTCAACTGAGATAAGCTGCAGTTTTATTCAAAAATGGGCTGCATGGGAGTCAATCTACAACAGAAATAGAACATTTAAATACGTTAAAATAAATACTATGTGGCGGAGGAAAAACATAAGCATTATTCAGTTGTACTTTCTGGGAAGTTTGCTTTCATGTTCGGAATGTTATCATTGTTTGTAGTCATAACACGACACACTGACCCAGATAAGATGTTTTCAGATCACTGAAATCCACAAAAAAGTGCTTTATACAAGTAAACCATATTATATATTAATTAATTATGCTTCAAAACTCAATAAATAAGAATACAACGCCTGCTTAGCAAATACAACTGATGTCAACACGAACCTGCAGCGAGCTAATGTTAGCTAGCTTTAGCTACAGTTAGCTGCAGTTTCGAGACATTTAGCAGTGGCAGAAAGTTGTTTTATTGAACAAAATAAGCTGTTACCTGACAGTGCGAAGAGTTAGAAAGCCAGCCAACACAACAGTGGTCTGCAAAGAGGAGACACGTAGTCAGTCAGTCAGTCTGACTGCTGCCACATCCACAGCCCACGTTGTTTGGGAAGAGAAGCGGACAGAAGGGATTCACGAAGAGTGACTACGTATCTACTCGCGACCAGCGTCTACGCAGGAAATCCTATAAACTAAAGCAACGTACGTTGTAACTACGCAGAAAAATACGTTCTGGACGGCTTCTGTTAATAAAGCAACTCTATAGAAATAGTAACAACTATTCTGTAAAGTCTGTAGCGACGAAAAGGTCCAGAGTTTATAGAACACCAGTAAAGTGTTCCCTCCATCAAATTACACAGAGTACATGATGGTACTGATAGAGACAAATGTTATATTTCATTCATAAAAATCGCTTTATGTTTATTTATTTAAGTGTATATTTTTCATTTTATGCTTTCCTGGCAGCTTTGCTAAAGAATATAGTGCGTCTGGGTGCCTCACCACGTAGGGTTAGATTTTTTTTCCCTCCTTAATATTAAAAAGGCACAGACTTGTGCCAATCTACAAAACGTACAACAGTAATATTACCAATGACAAACTTAAGTGGTTGTACTTTGACATTCCATCCATTTTCTTTTTATCTGAGTGTGCCAGAAATATGGACACACTCAGCTGTGTCCAGGTTTCAAATACTTGGTCTTGGGTGCCTGTCATGCATGATGGTGGCAGCATGATGCTATGGCATCCCTAAAAGCTGGGGAAACATATGAATTGAATAAACTTTGCAAATTCTGTTAAGAACAGTGCTCAAATATTCATCCAGAATTACACTAAAGTAGTGTGGTCAAAAAGTGGAACATGCTTGCAAACATTAAACCAAATATTAACAGGGATGTTAATATTAATAACAGTTAATAACTGTTAATAACAGGGATGTGCTTAATTGTGAGCCAATTTTTTTTAAAAAAGAGACTAAAGTTAAACTTTTAAGTACGTTAAAGACTAATTTAAATGTAATTTTCCCCACAGTATTTTATTGGTTCTGCGTTCTGGAAAGCAAATGTATCTCTTCTGGGACTGGATGGTTTACAACAGCTACTGATATACTGATATCCCCCCATCTTTAGTAACCTGACACCATGAGGCTCTTTAGAGGCTTGTAAACATGTGAAACATTGATGAGCTGGAAGGTCAGGAGCTCTGGCTGCAGAAGTCTGCCATAACAGGTGAAAGCAGCACCATGGGGACTGTTGGCGAACCTTTGAAGTGTCCCGTCTGCCAAGATTTTTTCACAGAACCCGTGACCCTCCAATGTGGACATGACTTCTGCCTCACCTGTATCCGAGCCGTTTGGGAAACAGATGAGTCCACTGAGGGTCCTTTCTTCTGTCCAGAGTGTCAGATAATCCTCCCACCTGATCTCACTCTGGACATAAACACAAGCCTTCAGGAAAAAGTCAAGGATTTCACCGCAAACCAGCAAGCTGAGACCGATTCTACAGCAGAATCCTCTCCAATTATCCACTGTGACCACTGCATAGAGAAGCCGTGTGTGGCCATCCGGACCTGCTTGACCTGTGACGCCTCGCTGTGCCAGGCCCACGCCCGGCTGCACCAGCAGAGGTCTGCCCTGAGGGAGCACACGTTGGTGGACGTGACCAAGGATCCGCTGTCACTGAAGTGCAGGGAGCACCGGGATGAGCTCAAGCTCTTCTGCATGGAGGAGAAAATCCCTGTGTGCTGTTTGTGTGTCCTGGTTGGAGTCCACAAGCACCACAAGACATCTCAACTTCATGATGCCAGTGCAGACTTTAGGGTAACATTTTTATTTTGTTTTTCTGACATATTCTGTTCTGCCACAAACTAAATAATGACTCCTGTAATTGTTGTTCACTACATCTATTTAAAATGTATTTTCTGATTGGTGAGTGGAAACTAATGGTATGAGTGCATATGAGGCAATTAGACTGTAGCGGGTTAGTCCATGGAATGCCACCTACTGTCCAATCAGCGCAACTTTACAATAATTTGCTAGTCCTGGAGTATGACGCCCTTTAGGTAAAATAAATGATGGTGTCAATTAAAACCTAAAGATTAACATATATGCAATGTTTAAAACGATTCAGTGATGTGAAAATATCAAATCTCAACGTTTGACCATTTTCTAACTGTATTGTTTTAGAAAATAGTTCCACAGTAGTAACTTAGTTAGTGTCAGTTACTCAAGTTTTGTTGTCAAAAATTATTTTTTTGACAGCAAACATACATGGTACAGATAGGGTTTATTTTATATTGCTAAACTGCAGCAAGGTTTGCATGGTGGTGCAGTCAGCCATGTTGTGAAGCGATGAGATCCTGGGTTCAAATCCCAGTTTGGGAGTTTACATGCAGATAGAACCAAGGCTTGATCTGAATACTTTGACTTAGTATAAGTCAAATTAGTATTAATTTGCTTTGCACACACACACACACACACACACACACACACACACACACATTTATATATATATATATATATATATAGGTCTAAGTGCATGTCATCCACCTAAGAGCACATATGAAAATGTTTTTAAATTGAACATGAGAGCAGGAAAATTAAGTTCACATTTTGTCTATGCCCAATGAAAAGTAAAACATCCTGAATGTGGTTATGCTAATTCATGCGTGATTCAGTTTCATGTCTGTCTTCAGAGTATGTTGGTGGCTAATATGAACGAATTACTGAAGAGGAGAGGTGAAGCAGAACATGCCATTAAGGACTTGGAGTCACTTTACACACAAACTGTGGTACAGCCATTATGAGCTTATAATACACTCCTTTTTTCTCTTGCAGGCAGCCTTGCGTTTATGACATTTTAATTATCTTCCAGAAATCTGCTGCGGATTTCAGAGAGAAAATCTCAGACAAGTACAGCAGAATCCGTGTGGTTTTAGACGCAGATGAGCGTCTAATGATGCAGATTATAGATGCAGAGGAGGCGTACATGACGGACTGGCTGGAGGCCCAGAGGGGCATCACGGAAACTCAGATTAAAGAGATAGACAGATTAAGAGCCTCCAATAAAGCTCTCCTCCAGGAAACAAATGACCTGCAGTTCCTTCAGGTGAGTAAATAAATAATTTAAGTATGTTACAATGATCATTAAATCACAATGGATTAAATCTGCTATGAATCAGATACCACTGGATCTGCAGTTACAGCCCATAATCTAATGCCACCTCCTTCGAGCGTGTACAGTTTGCCTCTATTTACATGGACAAGTCAAATGTCTAGCAGGGAAAAACTTTAGGGTAAACAAAGATGGAGTAGCTTGGCCACAATGACATGAACTGTGTTTGAAGGAGTCAAATCAGTTCTTTCCAAATAAGAACACTGTAAGCATTGGCAAGCATGATGGTGGCAACAGCATAGTGAGGGATCATTTTAAAGCACTGCCTTCAAATTCCTCAACTTCACGTTAATTTGATGGCTGGATAGTTCAAACATGGGCACATGTGAGAGTTTTGATTGGACAATGATCCTAAACAGACATTAAGAACAAATAAAGTTGGTTAAATTTGAGAATTGATGATTTGAAGTAGCATCTGTGCCAGAAATCCAATTGATTCAACCAAATTCTTCCTTTCTTGATAAAGAATGTACATTTCTGACAGAAACTGTGGATTTTCAGCATATGGACTAGTGATTAGTCATGAATTCACATTTGTTTTTCTTGTGTGTGAATTTTCAGTTCTGCACGTACTTGCTTTGTTTTCCATCCCCAAAAGTAACATTTCTTAATGTTGTCTTGAAGTTGAGCTAAAACTGATGGCCTGTTCATTTTTAACAGCAAATCAGATCACAGAATCTTTGGTGAGTATATTTTTACACATTATGTTTTGGTGTATTTAGCCTTTCTTTTGTGTTGTTACTAATTGTCTTTGATATATTTAGTTTGTTTTTTTCTTCACAGCGATCCATTGGATTTTCCTCCACTGCAGGCCGTAAACAGGGATCTTTGCGACCATGAAAAGCTGAAAACCATTGAGAGGCTCGTTGATGATCTCTCACTAGCTCTGTCGCAACACTTTCCACGAATGTGGTCATGTTAGTGATTAATTCAGGATTTCATAAGCAACTGATCATCATCTGCATAAATGTGGTGCTGACTGTCACTTTTTTCTATTATTATTATTGCAGACCTAAGTTCACCGGCTTTAGATCCAAAAACAGCCCATCCGAAACTGGAAATATCTCCGGATAAAAAACAAGTTTACTGGAGACGTCATCCTGTTGGGGACAGACCGAACCCTCAGCCTTATGACTCCCAGTACAGTGTTCTCGCTCAGGAGAGCTTCACAAATGGCCAGCATTACTGGGAGGTGATTGTCCAGGGCAAACCCTTCTGGATGATTGGTGTCACCGCAGGTTTGGTCACTAAGAAAACCAGTCCGGCTCAGAGTTCCTCCAGCCTGGGTGTGAACAGCACATCCTGGTGCATCTACCATGGAGATGGACAGTACCTGGCTTGCCACGACACACAAGAAAAGCAACTGCCGGTAGCAAAGAGAGTCAGGAAGCTGGGCATACTGGCTAATATCCAGAAGGGGGAGCTGTCATTCTACGATGCAGATGCAATGACTCTGCTTCATGCTTTCTGTGTGCAGTGCACAGAGCCTCTTTACCCCATGTTCAACCCATGCATAGATATGAATGGAGTCAACAGGCAGCCTCTCACTTTGTTCTGGATTAAGGATCCCTGGAATTGGGAAGAGGATGAAAAATGAATTATATTTTCTGTTTATTTCATTTGAATAATGTGGTGAAAATGTCAAGTCAAATAATTACTTGCAAATCTGTACAATGACAGATATTTGCATGGCTTAAACAATAATCGCTCAATCTATTTAAGTATTAGGAGGTAGATGATAGACAATATTTTCCTTCAGTGTTTATATATTATCAATATATTCCGACTTTAATTCTATAGTTGTGCAACATTTAATAAAGTAAATACACATGGAGAACTTACTGTGGAATATTTTCTTTAAAGGTTCAACATCAAAAGTTGTATTTTACTTTGCCTTGACAATGTATTCACACCGCTGGACATTTCTACATTTTGTCACATTATAACCCCAAAAAACATTTGTGTATTTTATTCAGATTGTATATGATGGACCAACATAGAGTAAGGCATAATTGTGAAATGGAAGGCAAATTACAGATGGTTTTCAAAAAAGTTTGCATCATTGTTTTGTTGTGTCACCATTCGAAACAGCTACAGGTTCAAATATGTCACATCTACAGGTTTAAATCTTTACCAGGTCTTATTTGCAGACTAGTTCAAACTCAGTCAGCAGAAGGAAGACATACGCCAAAGGTCATTGGGCCTGGACTCGAACTGTTGAGGACTGAGGTCTCCATACATGGGTCACGCACTACCCCCAAGTGTCAACTCTTGAAAGTCTCAATTATATTTATGTCTGAACTTTAACAAGGCCATGGTAAACACATAGATGTTCTGTACTATAGCTCTGCTGCATATTTAGGGTTGCTGTCCTGCAGCATGGTGAACTTACGAGTCAGTCTGAAGTCTATTGCAGCTGCTAACAGGTTTTCATTCAGGATAGTCCAGTATTTAGGGTCCATCCATCATTTCATAAACTTTATATATCAATATTATACGTAGGAATAGTGTTGCAAAACACTTTTGTAACATCTATTCCACTATTGAAGGTTTCCACCTCTTATGTGCTTATCATGTTGTTGTGCATTGCAAAAAGTACATGAATCATGTGTAAACGTCTGGCCTGTTCATTTTGTAATAGCCCACTTGGTTCATCAGCCCACAGCAGACAACAGCCTTCAGTGTCAGAAGTCCGTGGCTTTTTTTGCCTCTACAGCAAACAGTGCAGCAAGAGAGATCAAATAACATCAACTGTGAACTTTGCTGCATTGAGTTTCCACAAACACTGATGTTAGCAATTATTTGTATAACATCTTGTTTTCTCTTGAGCAAAATTGATGAACAATTAGTCAGATTACACAGGCTGTTGTCAAGTTTATAGGTTAGAAAAAGCATTTCAGCCCAGTTCAGAGATGAATGCGTTTAGATCCAGCTGCCCAGATCAGCATGAAGATTTTTAAAGATGTGTAAAAAGCCTTAAAATAAACCCATCTTTCTTTCAGTGCAAAAGTTCTTTCTCTGTTCTCTAGCAGTGAACTTTGAAGATTTTTTTCTTAACTTACCCAGAGTGCATTGTGACAAAGTAAACATGTCCTCATCCTATCTTGTTCATCTCAGTTCCAGTTGTGCAAAACTTTTCAGTTATTGCCCTGAAAAAGAGAATAGGTGACCCAACTTAAATAAATTGCTTCAATTAGTGACAAGTCATTGAAATAAGTTTTTCCACATTAAATTATTAAGTTGTCAAAATAACTTCACATAAATGTAGTAAGTTGGATAAATTGATTTTAATTAATTCAAATTGGAACGACATTCATTTTTTTACTGTATGAGAATTACGAAATCACTATATTTTTGTAGCCAAAGACTGACAGAAATCTTCCTAATTTGCATAGCATGTTTTCTTGTCTTTTCCATTTTGAAGAGTAGATTACATCCTATTTTACCTGAGAAAATTAGAAAATCAGTTAATTAATAATCAATTATTCTTATCTGTTGATGTAAGAATTGCATTTTTAAAATGCATTAGTTGCTTTAATTTTATAGCGATCAATAAGAGTGCCAAAATCCAAAAGGAGAAATTCCTTTGTGTGAGAATTTATTTTATTCCTTTGTTTCAAAATTTTATAAAATTGATGCAGAAATTAAAATGAAGAAAATTTATTTATTTATTCTTATGCATTTTACTCAACTTTCAGATGTACAGTGGGTTGCTGTAACATTAATTCATAATTAATTCAAACTACAGTATTTTCCGGACTATAAACCACTACTTTTTTCCTATGCTTCGAACCATGCGGCTTATAGTCCAGTGCGACTTATATGTGGATTTTTCTTCAACCACCAGGGGGCTCTTTAGCAGGAAATGAATCATTGGAAGTCAAAATTGGAAATCAAAGAAGAAAGCGCCCATTAAAACGGAATTAGGTTTTAATAGGGAATTGAAATTTGAGAATGTTGTTGATCAGTTAAATAGCATTGAGGGGGAAAAGAAGATTGTTGTTTTTTTTAAATAATACTGGGATCATTATGAGAATTTGAGGTATAGATATTAGGATCCAGTAGATGGCAGTAGTGCAACAATAATGGATGCAAGCTGCCGTTAAAATCTAAAGAAGAAGAAGAAAGCGCCCATTTTCATTTAGCACATGTTAGTAGCAGACACGAAGGGTCAGCATTTTTACTGTTAAAGTTACCGTTCGGAAACTACCGTAATCAGTTCAGTTAAATCTAAACTTGGCACCTTTTTCTTTTTCAACCATAATAAATGTGATATTCAATTGACCTGTTATGACTCAAACGTTGGCTGTCCGCCCCCCTCTGCTGCTGCATCGCTGTGGAAAACCTGGACCGGCAGAGATATCTGCGGCTGATATGTGCATGTTTACTGTTTTTTTTTTTTTTAAACTTTGGGGTTGTGGTTTATAGTCCGGTGCGGCTCATAGTTCGGAAAATACGGAAAATATTTATGAAAATGTAT
>NW_015115056.1:26227-68327 GCF_001443285.1 Poecilia latipinna
AAATTTGAGAATGTTGTTGATCAGTTAAATAGCATTGAGGGGGAAAAGAAGATTGTTGTTTTTTTTAAATAATACTGGGATCATTATGAGAATTTGAGGTATATATATTACAATCCAGTAGATGGCAGTAGTGCAACAATAATTGATGCAAGCTGCCGTTGAAATCTATAGAAGCAGAAGAAGAAGCAGAAAGCGCCAATTTTCATTTAGCACATGCTAGTAGCAGACAGTAAGGAGATTTTTCTCTTCAAACTCATACACCCTCATAATCAGTTCAGTTAAATCTAAACTTGGCAACTTTTTCTTTTTCAACCATAATAAATGTGATATTCAATTGACCTGTTATGACTCAAATTTTGGGTGTCAACCCCCCTCTGCTGCGTGCTGCCGTTGTGGAAAACCTGAAGTGGCAGGATATCTGCGGTTTATAGTCCGGTGCGGTTTATACGTGTATGTTAACTGGTTTTTAAAACAAAAAAAACTGGGGGTGCGGCTTATAGTCCGGTGAGGCTTATAGTCCGGAAAATATGGTAACGTAGACCTTAATTCTTACAGCAACACGCACCACTCTTACTGAAATATATCTTGTCTCTCCCATTTCAAGCTTGGCTAAAGTAAAGGAGCCTGATTGCATTTACATCCTAAGGAGACAGGAAGTCTAACTAAACAAAAGTTTATAGCTATTCTGATCAACTTAAACAGGTTAAATTATATTTAAACTGGAGAATAAATGTGCTAAAATATCCCCCACCCCTAAAAAGTTCTCCAAGGACGGCAACATACAAATGATAGAAAATATTATGCTTATGCATATTCTTTGACAGCCTTTGTAGTTTCAAATACAACATAAATTTAAAGGAATTCAAAGATCTTCTCCATTTGTGCACTAAAGTATATTCCCTTTACAAGCTCTTTTTAGTGGGCTTGTTCTATTGGTTGATGCATTTAAACAATTTAAACAAGTTAAAAAAAATTTATTTGACTTGTCAATCACAGATTAATTGGTGCATCAGTTAATTTTACCTTAAATTTGCTAAAATGACAAGACATGAAACAGAAACAAAAGTTAGACATTGTATCCCTGAAGGAACACAGTGGAGCACACTTTTATTGAGGTTTTTTTCAAATTATTTTTCACATTCGCCTGTGAGAAAATTACAAAATATATTGAGAAAATTTTAGGGTTTTTTTGGGGGGAGGCTTCATCAGAGTTCAATCAGGTGCAGGGCAGTTATGAAACAACACAAAAAAAAAGCTTCAATCACATCTCAATTCTCAGCCAAACACGCTGGTATGTTCATAACTAATATCCTTGGGTTGTTTAAGCAGGTCCTCGAGTCTTTGAATTGATCCAGTCAAGGAAGTTAGAGACTCTTGAATAGACTCCTGGTTTGTTTTTCTTTCCACACTGATCTCCCCAGCTCACCACACCATAAACAACACTGGTGTTATTCTGCTTGCACGTCAGTGGTCCTCCAGAATCCCCCTGAAACAACAGATGAATGGAAAATTAGAGTAGAATAGAGAACAAAAGTGGCAGGTGGATGCGAAGTACACAGACACACCTAAACGTTCAAACTAAATTTAAAACTAAAGCATAAAGCTGACTAACCTGGCAGGAATCAACGCCTCCTTGCAAGTAGCCGGCGCAGAACATGCCATTATTTAGGACGTTCCCGTAAATAGTGGGCTCAGAGCACTTTGTCTGGCTGATCAGCAGAACATTAGCCTCTAGCAGGTGATTTGATCCATAATTCGCTGCAGATGTGATTTTGAACAATTAGGACAAAACAGAACAAAATGTAAGTTGTAGTAAACAGAGTGAACCAAATTATGAGGAAAGGTTGCACACATACAGTCCTCTGTGGCCCCCCATCCAGAAATGGTGCATTCAGTCCCATCAGAGATTTGGCCACTGGGCAGACAAGCTGTCTTCACAAACTGGGTCTCATTTGCGCAAACTCCATTTGTCCCCCGGAGCCTTAACAAAGCTTCGAAAATACAAATCAGATTAATGTCACACGAAAATTGGAATGTTTTCACAAGGTACCTGAAAATGTAAGACCAGAAAAGTCTCAGATCAGTTTAGAAAATGAATATGAGTCTTACTGGTCAGCAAAAATCACTGTCAGGGTTTATTTTGATTCATTCAAAGGACAAATATCATTTTGGAGACATAAAACCTAAGAGTTTGAGTGTGACAAGTCTAAACACAATTGGAGGATAAAAATGGCTTTTTATGGAAGAAATACAGTGCAGTTTTACCTATGTCATTGTAAACAGCTTCAGAAGTCTCCCTGTAGTTCTCGTGGACAATTGCATTCTCAACTTGAATGACTTGAGCTGAAGGATCATGTATGTCCAGTGACAGGGTACCCATCACCACCTGCATGTCCTTGTTTTGTTCACTGTGAAAAACAAAACACCCAGTAAACAAAAGAGCTGAATGAAAGTCACAATCTAAATTCTTCAGATTTGGAGGGTTGTTTTCTTACATGCAGTGTCCAGCTGTCAGAACCCAGCAGCTCTTGATCAGAACTCCTCCACAGACGTGGCTGTATTTCATGTTGGAGTTCTTTGGTTTCTGTTGCAGAGAAACCTGCCAGGGTATTGCTCCGGGACTGACTTTCAGACCCCCAAAGATTCGAGTTAAGGTCTTTTTTGGTTGAGCCACTCCGCAAGTTTCGAACTGTTTCGGTGCAGGAGATGGAGATGGCACAACGGGGGGGCCTATCGGTTCCTTGGTGGTCTTTGCTGCTTCAGTGGTAGTCGGTGGCGGCTGAACTGTAGGAGGCTTGGGACCACTAGTAGGGGTCTGGGGGCCACTAGTAGGGGCCTGGGGGCCACTAGTAGGGGTCTGGGGGCCACCAGTAGGAGGTTCGGGTCTGCCTGAAAATGCAAACAAATAGCTTATTGTTTGTTGATCTGATCATCAGAGTCAGAAACCTACTAGGAGCTTTGTGGTGGACCTGTTGGTTTAGGACATTTATTCACATCGCAGTAGTCCCAAAACAATCTTAGTCCTCTTCTGAAAAAACACCAGGGCCTTGGTTCTCCATCTGGGTTTCTGCAACATTAAAAAAAGCTAAGTAATGTACCATAAATCCATAATATTGACTGTAGTAGTTGTAATACAGTTCAGTCCTGTTTTTGCTCCGACCTGCAGAAGTTATGAGGGCCAAGGCCGTCATCATTCTCAAACGAGTTGAAGGGATCAGCTGCGTTTTCCAAGATGAAGTGGGAGTTCCAGTAGAGGCAGTCAAAGCCATCATCTGTCTCGCTCACATTCCCACGGTAAGACTCGCCATCATCCACATAGCAGTCATTTGGACCTAAAAACAAGTAGAAAACTCACATAGTGTGAATGTGTCACGTTTTCCATCCCTTTTCTTTTTCCTTTGTTCCCTCTGTTTTTCCTTTTTCCAAAGTTTTATTTGACAGACCATAAACAAACAAAGAAACGAAAAACAGTGTGCACTTGCTGTGAGCCCCTCATGAGTCAATAACTTATAGAAACATATTAAGCTTAGACTGCAAGTATTTTTTGATCTGTTTTACTTAGCAAGATACTGAAGTGCGGTTGCATGAAGAGGGTTTGTGAACATTGGTTTTCACACAGATTCTTAACTTGTATCAGGTCTGATCATATGTTTTGGGTCATTGTTCTGCTGGAAGAACAGTCTCAAGTCTTTAGCTACATTCAACAGGTTTTCTTCCAGGACTGTCCTGTTTTTAACTCCATCTACCTTAACGTCAACTTCTGACCTGCTCGAGAAAAACATCCCCACAGCATGATGTTGCTACCACCCTGCTTCACCGTGTGGGTGTTGTGTTCAGGGTAATGGGCAGTATAAAAGAAAAAATCCCTTTTCCTCTACGTTGGGGGTGTCCTATTCATACTTTGTGGTGAATAGCAAACTTTCATGACTTGACTTTATTTTTCTTTACCTCTCTTCCATCAAGACTTATTAGTCTTCCAACAAGACTTTGTACTTTCAAAAGATTAGCCAAAACTAAGGAATGTACTTTTTTTTCTTCTCTTCTAGTGCTAATATTAGCACTACCTAAAGTTTTCCATGCCTTTCTTGTCAGTTTAGGTGGGCAGACATGACTTGGTAGTTTTGACTCCACAGGTCTAGTCCATTTACCAATTATGTGACTTCTGAAGGTAGTTGGCTATATTAGATTTTATTTAGGGACACCAGAGTGATGGGTTTTATTTAAGAAGACATTTTTAAACTGCAGCAATAATGCAATAAAATGTGTCAAAGTATAAGTGCAGTATTTACCAACATGACAGAAGCGTCCACTGAACCCTTCGGGACACTGACAGTCAAAGTCATTCCCTTCCTGGACACACTGGCCACCATTTCTGCACGGGTTGGGCTCACACACAGAATCTTTGCACAAAAGAAGAATCAAATACACACAATAAACGTCTTAGGAATGTAACTAGCTGAAGATGTAGTTTTGCTGTTTGTTCCTTACATCGTTTGCAGTCTGGAGGCTGGAACGGGTATTTGCATTTGCACTCGTAGAAAGGAGCGGTTGAAGTCAGCACACACTCACCCCGACCACAAACACCTCTTCTGCACACTTTCGGGCCTGACAACCATAAGCACAAACAGTAGCTGATGATTTTACAGTCTTAGTTGGACACTGACAGGAACTTCAATAGGAAGAAGATGACAGCTTCATCCAACCTTTCTCGCATCTCCTTCCCCTGAAAGGCCTGGGACAGTCACATTTGTACCCTCTCCTGCCTTTTTGCTTACATACACCGTTGTTAAGACAGGGATTGGGCATACACTCGCCTGGCAAATTAAATGGAAGGAGGTTTTAATCAGGCAAAGAAATACACAACTTTTTAAAGAGTAGGTCTAATCATTATACCATCTAGATCCTGAAGGTCACGAAGCCAGTCCAAAAAAGAGTGATCTTCGTCATCGTCATCAGATGACTCCTTGAAGATGATATCTAAAATATTTTTATTTCAGATTTGGAATACATAATTTCTTTTGTTGATTTTTTCTTTTATTATAGGATCAGTATTTTATGACAAAATGGAGTTCCAACCTTCAATTATATCTTCAAATGTTTGCTTCTTTTTCTCCCGCCCGTGTCCTCTTGGTTTGTCTTTGTGTTTGTCTTTGTGTTTGTCTTTGTGTTTGGGTTTTGACTGGTTTACGAAAAATGACAGTTAGAAATTTGTTAAAGCATTTAATAAATAATTCCACCAAACACAATAATAATTGAAAAATAATAATAATAAAAAATACAGTTGTAATTAAGAGTGCTGCATTTACTACATTGTTTTAAGATAATATATGTTGTAAGTACTTACTTCAGTGGGGATAAAGAGCACAGCTAAGAAGAGGAAAATGAGGAGCAGCTTCAGTTTCATGATGACGGAGCACCAGACGACGTCCAGGAGGTCCAAATGAGACTGTGCAGCTCTGCAGAGAACTCGCACTTTTTCCTACATTTTTACACAAGGACACTAACCTTTGAAACTTTAGTTTAATCTGGCACTCATCCATGATGCTGAGTCAGTTTTATTGATTTAAACTCTACAATAAGAGACCCTACAATGGCATAAAGATGTTTTTACAGCTATTATGAATATTGCATGATTTTTTTAGTGTTATTTGTGACATGTTTGCAGACTTTTTACATTAAAAAGCATCATATTGTAAGAGTGAGCCCTGCACTTCCAACACAAATGCTCAGAGAGCATGTTTGCTAAAACCTCACTGTTTGTTTGCGTGTAGACTTTGAATCACATACACTGAGCACATCAACAAGTGGAGTATTTATACAGCGATGCCATTTCAGGACATGCATATTTCAGCAGGGACGTCTGAATAAATCAGAATATTATTGAAAAGTTCATTTGCTTTAATAAATTAGGGGAAAGACTAAAATTCATGTAATATGTAATGTAGTAAACTTGATGACATAAATTATCTGTATTTGTTTGATCAGTTTTGTATAAAAATAAAAGAAAAATAAAAGAAGAAATAAAAAAGTAACTAAACATTTAAGATTATCACACAAATATAAAAATCAGACAATGATACCCTAATTAAATACATAATGTAGTTTTCAAATTATGTTTTCATTCCTAAAGAGAAAAAAGCTACTAAAACCAAACGTCTGTCGAAACCTGACTGCTCCCCTTTGTGAACTAATAGTTTTGGTTCAGTTTAATTTCCCACAGTCACCATGGTGATTATCTCATCAGTAGAATCAAGAAATCACATAAATGCAACCTGTATGACAACATGAAGTAGACTAAAGATCTTAAAAAACACAGTATCATGGACTCATCTAAAGAAATTCAATGACAGGTGAGAAACAAAGTAATTGACATCTGTCTGTCTGGAAAAGATTGCAAAGTCATTTCTAAGACTTTGGCACTCCAACTAAAGTGAAAGCCCTTATCTTGACCTGTATGGAACAAGCCCGTTTCAAAGTCATTAAAAACTTAGAACCTTTTGGACGGTGTGAGTCGTATTGGTGTAAAACTTTCCACAGTATTTCAGAAAAAGACAATTGAACTTATGGACCTCAATGAATTGCTGCAATCAATCTACCCACGAACTGTGTTCCCTAACAGAGCGTCATGAGGGAAAATGTCTGGTCACAGTTCACGACCTTAGGCTCAAGCACACTTGGGTTGCACAACAGGGTAAGGATCCGAAGCATAGCAGCAGGTTCACCTCAGACAGGCTAAAAAGAAAAGAAGGATTTGGAGAGGCTCAGCCAAAATCTGGACTTAAATCCAATTTAATGCTGGAGCATGACCTCTAAATTAGAGGCTTATGATCAAGAATCCGTCTAGGATTTTAACAAGGATATATTTTTTTACAGTTTTGCAGCTATCAAATAAATTAAATTTTAAAAAATATTTTATTTACTTCCTGTGTCAAACTCGAGGCCTGGAGGCCAAACCCACCCCTTTTTTTTTTCTTTTTTTTTGTGGCCCTTTAAACATAAAAATAATCTTTAAAAGCAGTCACATGCTTAAATATTGTTTTAACAATTAAATAAAGACAGTATTTGTCCATATGCTGCCAAATTACTTCATTGTAAGAAGATGCTGAATGTTGATCAATAAAAATGAACATTGGTCATTGGCGGAGATACTTATATTTGTTCTGTAAGCATAACATTCAAGTCTCCTTTAATGCAATTCCTAATTGTAAAACTGTCTTTGAGCCAAATTAAACTTAATTTCATTCTTTGCTCATTTTATTTGAATGAATGTGATAAAAATCAAAAAGTCAAATCAAAAACAAGAAATTTATTATCCATTTAATTGTCTTACAAGGTAGCAATGAAACCAAACGCAAAACATCAAATAAGTTACGTTTGAACAGGACACATGATTGGTGCTGTTGTGATTGGTGGGCTAAAATGGAAATGGGACCCCAAATCCTATTCTGCTCAGGGTCCCTAAAAAATCTTGTGCCAGCCCTGCATTTTTGTAAGTCATGTTCTTAGTGTGCATTCTTATTCAGCTACAGGTCACTCGTAGGAGACGATGCATTACAGATTACAATAGCACTTGAATTGGCGCCCCTGTGGTTGTGACCAGGACACAGGGCCAGGTGGAGGCACTCAGAGAAGGTTCCAGCACAGAATGAGAACAGTGGCGTCATTTTGTCCGCCTCTAGAAATGTCACCAGCCCGCCAGGGAAGCTGCACAAAACACCAATTCGACAGAAATGTTTTGTAAAAGGCAGCTGGTGAGGCACCCCTCCATGCCAGGCCGTGTATTCCCCATCGAAGAACTCCACACACCAGGACACGGCACCCCGACCCAGCCAGCACTCCTCAGATATACCTTTGCGAGGAATGGAGGGATAGGTAACACCAAGCTCCCAGTATGTCTTCCCAGTCACATCGATTTCCCAGTAATGGCGGCCAAAGCTGAAGCCCTGCAGACTGATGACATTGAGGGTGGTGTCGAACCGTCCCGGTTGGTCAGGGAGTTTCTGCCAGGCGTCTGTGTAGGAGACGCTGTCACATTTAGGGGAGATGACCAACTTTGGGTGGGCCGTCTCTGGGTCCAGGTGCACCTCACTGGAATCTGGACACAAATGGGGAAAATTCAGCATAAAATGTTTCCTAAAGAGATAGCGGTGTAAAGAAGGAAGGTGATGTGGGAACTGACAGCTTTTCAGGAGCTTCTTCATTAACGGGGTCTGCGAGCAGACAAGGAGCAGCATGCTATTGGTGAGGCTGAGGATCTGGTTAGCTTTAGCTTCATCGAGGCTCACACTGCTGGGATCTGATTGGTTGAGGACATCCAACACTCTGACGAATGAAAACCATAAAGGAAGTATTACATATTGGCATAATGCCTTGAAAATTCCTGCTGAAGTTTTTTTTTTAGCAGACATTTTCTAATCATGCCACAAGTACAAACTTCAGTTTATTTTATTGGGATTTTATGGTAGGATCAACACAAGGTAATTCATAACTTAAGTAAAAAAATCAGTAGAATGTGTGCGGGTTTTTTTAAATATCTGATTAATCGTCACGATGATCATTACAATAAATGATTACACAAAAAGTAATTGTAAGAAAGGAAAATTAAACAGAGAAGGAGGCAAGAGACCCATGTTAACTGCAATGATCCACCACTCAGCTGGGAGAATCTGTTGACAGGAATCAAGTGGTGTGATCTACAAATCTTCTACCAAAGAGTGGCATTAAGAAAGCCATGAGGTCTGACCAGACAAGGCTGAAATTAAACTTTTTGTCCTACTTGCAAATTTCTATGTGGTTAAAAACGTTCATAACCCTGAACAGACAATCCCCTCTGTAAAACATGGTGGTGGTACCATCATGCTGCAGAGTTTTATTTCCTTCTTGTCAGATTGCTCCTCCTCTTATCTGACTGAGAATGATCTAAATTGGCAAAACAATTTCAAGATGTGCAACAACTACAACTTTAAGTGTTATATATGGTTCCACAAAATATTAGACTCTGAGGGGTGGAAAAAAAATGTACACCACACTTTTCAGATTTTTAAAACCATAAGTTATCATCCTTGCATTTCTCAGTTGTGCACTACTTTGTGTTGGTCGTCACATAAAATCCTCTTATAATTCTCTGAAGAGGAACACTTTGTGAAGAATCACAAAACAGGAGTTGTAATTATCCATACCTGTCTGCTGTCTCTGTGTCGTCCAGTTCAGCATGTAAAACAAACGACTGAGGAATAGTGGAAAATCTAGGTCAGCTGTAGGTTTTTGCTCTTTACATTTAAACTCTCATATGTTTTTTTTTTGTTGTTGTTGTTGTTTTTACCATAGAATCAGGCTCTGTGTCACTGTGCTCCAAAACTAAAGAAAGTCTGGCCAAGTCCTGCTCTATTTCCTGGATCAGAGCACAGTTTCTCTCCATCAGTCCATCCAAGGCAGAGACGGCAGCCCTCTCCTCCATCTCAAGGTGGGACAAGGTGAGCCGCAGGTCCTCCTCCAGAACCATCTGGATCTCCTTATATTTCATCGCTACATTCTCTCTTATCGCTGCAGACTTTTTCTAGGTACAGTAGACATTGAAATCAAATAAAATTCTGCTGGTGGGTCATTCGTAGAGAAATTGTTAAACTCTCTACACATATAGAGCCTTTTTCAGAAACCATAGTAAAACTCACAGTGATTTCTGACTGACGGGCTGCCAGTTTCTTCAGTCTGTGTTTCACAGCATCCCTTTGTTTTTTCAAAGACACTAGATGCTTTTCTAATGTCTCCTGTGGGGAAAGATTGCACACTATTTAGCAAGCTTACGTCTGATGATTTGCTCACCGTAAAATATAAACTGCAACTAAGTGGTGGCTGAGTGTGAACATTGTTTAAAGAGAGACTACTTTCTTGCATCACGTCTTAGCACTGTAGCTGTTCTGTAAATCATTTGGCTTGTATGTCTCTACAAGCCCTACACGGTTTTGGAAAATTTTCTACTATTTTCTTTACAAGCTGTCATATATGTTTTCTTGAGAAATGTCTCTGTATTTGTCCTTTGCCACTTTAATGACAAGTTGCCCGGAGGAGAGGTTCATACCCACAGCATCATGCTGCCACCACCATACTTTATAGTGATGGTGTTAGTCAGGTCCTGAGCAGTGGCTGCTTTTTCTCAATACATAAAGCTTGGAATATAAGCCTAAAAAAGATCTACTTTGCCTTTATCAGACCTGAGACTCTTGTATATCTGTTCTAACAATCTATTACAGATGTTTCTGCAAAATTAAAGCAACAAGAGGATTTATTTCTAACTCATGCTCAGTCAGCTCAATTTACCTCAGGTGAACTCTGCAGGAGGATCTTAAGGATTAGTGGAATTAAGATGCACCTGACCTCAATTTTAAGTACTTAAAAAAAGGGTATACTTTTACCGTTTTTCTTTTTACAAATGTATAAAAAATATCTAAAATATGTTTGTCTTTGCCATTGTGCATTATTTTGTGTGTGTATTTTGAGTTGTGTTGAGTTTCAACAATGAAAACGATATTCAAATCTGTATTTATGGGGTGTAAATACTTTCAGATCAGACTTTATGTATATTCTGTAATAAGACCAGCACTCTATTGATTTGCATCCATATATTGATTTTTATCCACTTTTTTAAAATTATCTTACTCAGTTGCATATTTCTTTGAATTTCTTCAACTGTACAGTCAATTTTAAATGTTGTAAATTTGCCTTTACTATACAGTCTCATTTCTTTTAGTTATGCATCTTCATCTGTGTGAGTCTACATGCTTCCATTTACCTGTCACTTTGCTGCTGATACACGCATGGACAAAAAAAAGAAAAGAATATTTCTGTACTTGTGTCAGTCCACTATAGCTTAAACATGTTACTGCCTGAACAGATGTCACATGACTGCTGTACCATTTCTGCACAGATTGACATACACACACCATTTCTACTGTAGACATTGGTGAACATGTCTTTATTCTACAAAGATGGAGTTGAACCCTGCAGAAGAAAGTTGTTGAGAATAGACCAAGATGTGAAATTTTATTCTCAATTTGAGAATAAATAAATCACAATCTACAATTGTCATGGAAATCTTTGTGGTTATTGTGCAGACTTCAAGTTTTGATTAAGTTTTTTATCTCTCTATTTTTAAAACCTTACTGCCCCTGCTGAGATCCCAAGTGCTCATTTCTAGTTTTTTTTTTTTTCTAACTATTTAGATTCAGTTTGGGTCCTCTGTTGAAGTGAAATGTCACAAACCACAAACAACCTGGGAAGAAACTAAAGTCCAGGCAGAGTTGAGATGTTCACAGCAAAACACACAAAATGATCCAACGGGTCACAAAAAACAAGATCAAACAGGACTAAAGCGGAGAAATGCAGAACAGAAAATCTGGGTAGGAGTTGTAGAAAACTAAACAAATAAATACAAAGGAGATTGTAAGGTATACGTATGGAATTTCAGTTTTAGTTTTTACAGAAGAAAAGGGAAAATATTGCAGAAGGTATCAAACTTCATAGATGGAAATGCAAACTCAAAGGAGGAAACCCCTGATTGATTAAGAAAAAAGAGTTTGGGGACATAGTTTTCTGAGATAAAGTAAGGGAAAACCATAAAAGAGTGCAATTGTGGATGTTTCCCTTCACCACAATGCAGTAAATCTTAGACTGGAGCCTTCTGTAGTGTAATGTTTTCAGCACTCATTGCAAATGTTTTTTGACACAACTATGGACTTGCAAAATTAACATGTACTGCATGAATGGTGGGACTTCAACAGGTCAGCTGAAAGCTGCTGAAGAAGCAGAAGTCAGAGCAGACTGACCATCTGAACCTGCTGATTCATCAAGTTCAGACCTGAAGAATCAGCATCAGTTTCTGAAAGGAATGCAATACTCTGAGTAGTATAACATATCTGTCTTGCTTTTCAATGGTTTGGAATGATAAACTGCTTTTGGTAAATAATCACAGAAGTAATTTGGGGAGGACATCCCCACACCTTTTTTAAAAGGCAGTTTAGGTTCCCTGCTGTTTTTACCATCCAAAAACATTATCACATTGTCAAGCACCAGTATCAAGCTGAAGCCAGTTGCCCTTTAGTTCATATTGTTTTGTAGGGTAAATGGCATCACACTCATCGGCATCCAAGTGTGTCATTACTTAATTTTATAAAAATCTATGCAAGCGCTCTGTCTGCACTAATAAGGATTCACTCATTCCAGGATGCCGAATGCTTGAAACTGAAATAGAAAAACTAACGGCATGAACTACTTTCCACTTGTACAATTAATTTAAGAACTATCTTCCAGCTTAAGGCTCTTAAAGATCATGGAAATGTCATTACCAGATGGTCACTTGAACATTAAATTTAAAAATCCCCGAAAATGTGATGTGATGGTAAAAGTGACATCCTGATTCAGCCGAACACTGTGAATTCATCATCAATATACGCCCCATATTCAAACCGGGAATGAATTCAAAGCAACACAAATACCTCAAGACGTTTTTCTACAACTTGTACTTCATTTACTCATGTTTCCTGCTATACAAGTGGCAACTTAAAGATTATCATTCTTTTGTATGGGAACTTTTCTTATATAAATATTTTAAGTATTGGTTTTATTTAGAATAAAAAAAATCTAAGTAAAGTGAAGTCATAGCCTGTCTTGATTCAACTGAATTATTTTTCAGTTGAGAAAACTTTCAGAAAAATTCCAACGGGCGACAGTGGTGTGAGTATTTTACAGCATTATTACAGTAAAGTTAAATGAAGACTTCTGATGAAGATTTTAGGTTTGTATTTCAGTCCTAGGATCATTTCCCACCCTGTGCTAACATCCACAAAAGTCCACATCAAGTGGGAACAAAATATTAGAAAAGAGGCTGAGGGTAACTTTGGGATGGCAGAGGACCAGTGTTCATGGTTCATGGCAATTTAAAGCTTTATTGGCTTAGATTTCAATACAACAAATGGCAGTGTGTTTTTTCCATTTATAAAACAATACTTTCAAATACAGTTGTTTCTTGAAATAGGGGGTCGTATCTATTTTAATGTAACTACATGTTGGAAACAGCCTTAAAACATAAGATTCATACTTCCAATATAAGTAAAGGTAAGGTGTATAACTTTGTTTATGACAGCCTGAGAAAAGAGACATTTTTTTGTCCATTCAGATGAACAATTTGTGTGCATGGAAGCCAGGGGGAAAGGAGACTGGTGATATGCCGGCTATTGGAGGATTCATTTCCACGTAGATCCAGTCATACAGTTGGTGCGTGTGCTCACCGTGTTCCCACAGGCTTTTCTCATCGTATTGTATCTTAAAAGACTCACTGAGCCGATTCTTGAAACCTTTGGGCTAAAACTGTTTCAGCCCAAGCAAAACAAAAAAATTGACAGATTTTTGAGCTACAGGCATGGGCATTTTTGTGACTGTGCCATGATGGTCTACTGTAATTACAAAGTTCCACGGGAATCAACAGCAACAAATAGGGAGAAACAAGCAGTAACATAAAGGAAGGATTTTCACTTAAAGCAAAGCAGGAGGTAAAATAAGTGCAGTCAAAGCAAATAAAACTTGACCCTTCTCATCATTCTTTGTCATTTTTGAACATGGAAGAAGTTTCCATTCATTATTGAAGTCCATCATCGCAAGATCAGTCCATTTCTTGGCATCCCCAGGTATATCCAGGTGACATATGCAAAAAAAAAGGGAAAGGAAATAACCCAGAACCTACATCTAGATTACAACTGTGTGCTATCTGATTGTATGTACAGAATAATGCATGCTATAAATTAGAAAACAACAAAAAAACAACAACAACTAAAAGAGCTTGGCCTTCTTTTTCATGTCGTTGCGTTTCCACAGGGGAAGCCTGTCAAATTCCTGGATCTCCATTCCAAAGATCTCAAAGAACGTTTCGGGTGCTAAGTGGCGCTAGAAATGAGAACAAAGGTGGAGAAAAAACAAAGGAGGGGGGATGGTGGGGGTTCTCAGTTAGCGTCAAAGCTGTAAAAAAAGGGTTTTGCTGCAAAAATAACAAGGAGCAACTGATACTGCATGTTCTCAGCTACAGATGTAAGTTTGTGTAACAATGCTGTTGACACAAAATCAAAATGCAGTGTTAACTGAGGAGCGTCAGGAGGAAAACTGATACCTCCAGTCTGGTTCTGTCCACATCCCTTGGCAGTTTAGCTCTCCCTCTACTGGTTATCATGAGCATTTCATAGGGATACACCTTCAGAAGGAGACATGCATCATTAAACAAATAAAACCTTTAGCTAAGTCCCAGAAACGAACAGATATCACCAAACAAAAATCACTAAATTTGAAGTTTTTGGGTAATTCTGACTGTGAGAAAGGATGGGAGAGCAGGTATGTGACAGGAGGCTGACTGGGTTTGTTTTGTTAAGGATATTCAGGAAATGCAGGTGCTTTGATGTGCACAATCTTTTAGTGCTCAAACGTGCAAACTACCAGATAAAGAGAGGAAAAAAATGACTTCAAACTCATGTAACTGGTTATAGTTTGAGAAGCATTTAATATTTAATGGGAACTAAAAAAAAAAAAAAAGAGAACCAACATCTTTAATGTAGGCCATATAAATCCACATGGGAATGATTGTCCTGGAAATTCCAGGTGCTGGTATTTTTCCAACTAACTGAGGAATAAACTAGCTAATCCTAATCCCAGCTGAGATGCTCAATAATAAGCAACTGAAAGCTCCTTGAAGCCCCTGACCAACTCATATCCACACAGTAATGCCCTTACACACTACATACACAGTATATAGTGATATGAGTTGTTTGGATGAATGACTGGACTTTTACACTGTATGTTGCATACAGTATCCAGTCACTTTGAGTCACAGCCATGTGCAGATGAGCATGAAGAAGCCAGCATGCTATAAGCGCTTGAGTGACTCGGCAGCTCCTTAAGCGGCATGCTGAATCAGGAACCCAGCTAAAGTGAGTCTTTTGTTGTTTTGCTAAAAGAATATATTGGGGGTTTTTTGTATTTTTTATTTTTTTTGTAAAAAAACTACATTAACTGTCCCCGCTCTATCTGATCATATTTTAGCCCATTTGTTATCTCTTAAATACAGTTTCTTGCTAAAGTAGCCCTGGCATTTGGACTTTTTCACATTTTGAGTCATTGCAACCACAAGATTCATTGCGTTTTTAGTGGGATAGAGAAATTTTACACAATACGTTTTTTTTTTTGTTTGTTTGTTTTTTTTATCTTAAAATCTGAAAAGTTGTGAACATTTTTATACTATCCATCTGAACCTAAACATTGCGCAACTACTTACAGCTAAGGAAATGTTTAGGTCAAAGTATACTGATGTGCTAGGATGGCCCAGTTAAAGTCAACCACAGCATCTCCATGGTGAAACATGGTGGTTGTAGCACCATGCTGTGGGACCCTTCTCTTTAGCAGTGTCAGAAAAGTTGATGACAAGATGGATGGAGCGTGCATTAGTTTTAAACCATCCTGAGGCAAAAATTGGTAAGTCTCTAATAACTTGGCTCCTCTAGATACTGAAAGTTGATCACATACATCTCTGCAATATAGCTCAACCTCAATCAGGACTTGTGGTTTTCAAGTTTGACCAAAAATTCTAAACTGAGTACAGTCTTGACTTTGACTAGGCCACTAAAGTACATGCCTGATCGCCAGTTTTTGCTATTTCAGCACACACACACACATATATATATATATATATATATATATATATTTTTTTTTTTTTTACATTTTCCCTTCTAAATTTGAGAAGGTTTGACTTGTGTCTGTAACCCCTACATTCCTGGTTTATTCTATGAACTTACTGTCTTCAGTTGTTGCTTTGATAATCATATTTACAAAAGAAAGAGCAAGAAAATAAATATTTTGTACATTGTTTTACAATGTACATTGCTCTTATATTGTTTTCAAGGCAGGCTATTTAAGCCAATTAAATTACACACACCTGCATTTTATTTGACATTGCATTGAATTTAATTTTTAGGTCATCACAGTAAAGTGGGTGGGATAAAAATGCATGCATTTGAAAAACAATGTATAATTTTCCTTCCACTTCACAATTGTCCCCTACTTCGTGTTGCTCCATCAAATAAAATCCATAGAAGTTTGTGGTTGTAATGGGACAAAATGTGAAAAGGTTTAAAGGAATATGAATGTTTTTTGCAAGGCTCTATATTTCTAAATTCACTATAAACATTCAAATACAATCAAATATGAGACATTGTACTCTTTTTTAATGCATCTCATTTGTAATTGATACAAAAAGAAGAAGATACTTGCTTTTGGTTCCAACATATTAGGCATAGATACTCCCCTGTCCATCCTTGCAAGTGCTGCATGGCCATCCTTAATGTGCTAAAGGACAGAACATATACACATGTAATATAGTGGAAGGGGACTGCAAGGTTCATGGCATGAATATACATCCACTCATGACAGTGGGTGCAGTTTTTACTGGATGGAGCGAGTAGCTTGAATACAGCTCAGTTTCTTAGTACTAAAGATGGGCAGTCGTTTACAGCTTTCCTAAATAAACAGCGGTTGTTGTTTTTTTCTGTAGTTCATTTGAAGAAATAAGTATAACATGTAGCTTGAGTCATCACATTGATAAACAACACAGAGTAAGACATGAGGCAATGGTTGTACATTGCATTTACAGTACAGTTGTTCAGCTACTTGGCATATGTGTGTTTGATTCTTATATCTGTTGGAAACCACGGCACAATATGCCCTGTAGTTGAAACTAATTCAAACGGTGATGCAAGCAAGGAGCAGGAGTGGGTGGTGTGCATTCAGGGCAAGGTGACTCTTGCAACCCAATGACCAAGCATAGAATATGATGCAAAGATGAGGAGGCATGCCATGTGAAGAAAAGCAGATGAGAGACATACCTGAAACTCTGCAGGACAAAATGGGACAAAGAATGAGACTCACAGTTAATGGTTTGCTGTCGAGTCCCCCTGCAAGGCTACTTTTATCTACAGCACTGCTGTCCTTGATGAAAATCAAATATTTCAAAGTGCATGTCTTTGTATATGTATGCTTTACAAGCCAATTCTAATGCTGAATATCTCTGGTGAAACTTGCTTTGTGTGGCTTTGTTCGGTTTGAAGTGCTCACCTCTTCCTCCACCACACATGTCTCCATAGCTGTTGTACTGGGTGAAATCTGTAGACTGAGGCTGAAAAAAAAAACAACAAAACAAAAAAACATGGAAATCAGCTTGTTAACTTAGGGAAAAATGTATCTTACAGAGGTTTCACTCCATGTTTCGAAATCTGTTTCCATAGATTTCTTGACACATAATATTCACCCCCCTACTGGTGTGCATTAAGGTTTTATTTACTGGACAAAATTATGAACATACTCGCATAACTAAACATAAAGCATAATACAAACTATAACCTAACAAAATACAACTAAGTAGTGACAAAAAGCAGACAAGGAAAACACAGACAGACACTCAGATATGTAAAACTAAAATGCAGTAAATAGTAAAATAAACCAAACAATTTAAATGTTGAACATGCTTATATATAAAACGTTCTTAATGTTTGTTTGAGTGATAAAAGCCAAACAACATATTGTAGTCAGTTCAGATGGAAATAATATTTCTTTTTTATCTTCAGCCAACTTTGATGGTCCATACAAAATCCACAAACTCAAATAAATGTTTTATACCATCACCCTGAGTGAAACACAGAATACAGTCAACTTTCTCCAAATCATATTCACTGAGTACTCAATGTACTTTAATTTGTATGTCTTTCATTTTATGAAGGAAATACAACTTGTCTAAATTATGAAAATATCTTCAATAAGAGCCACCTTTTGGATTGTTTCTTCAAATTGTTGTTGAAATCACGAGGATTTCTACAAGAGTTTGATGTGCTCAGCTGACTTTAGTTGATCTGACAAATCCTGTAACATGCGCAGAAGTTGCGTCCAGAAGGGAGTTTACAAAATATTAACTCAGAAAGGCTGAGTGAGGACAAATCCACTCAGAAAAAAATGTGAAAACTATAAATTACATTCACAATTATGCACTCCTTTCAGTTGTTCTATCACATGCTAATTTCAAACACATTATAGTTTGCGGTTGTTAACATGAAAAAATGTAGACAAGTTTGCGGTGTGTGAAAGCTGCGTTCTTTACTGTTTATGTAACATCAACACGTCAAGTTTTTCTTACCCGATGCAGACCGTTCCGTCCATAACCAGGCAGAGAGTTGGTCTTCGTTGGAGACGTTGGATCTGAAACACAAATTACACACAATGTACTTATAAAAAAAGTTACTTTTTTTTTAAAGGTTTTGTTGGCTCTAGTGGTCTTTTTTTTTTGAGTGGTCAAAGAGGAAAGTGAGTAATGAGAGACAGGGAAGACATACAGCTAAGGTCATCAGGCCAGGTCTCGAACCTGTGACAGCTGCGTCGAGGACTAAGACCTCCATACGTGAGTTGTGCTTTAACCCTGCGCCACCATAGCACCCCAAGTTTAATTTCTAACTTTGGATGTTTTATGATGCAGGGAATTTACAGTACAGATGTTCTGTTAAGGTACATTGCTGACAAATCAAGACTAAAGCAGCTGAGGAGGCTGTTTCTGGCTACCTGCGTCACAGTTGTTCATTTTGGGATCGTAGCGCTGAGCAGAGAGGCTGCGCGCGTGCCGCTCCCTAATCTGCTCTTTCTCCATCTCCTCCTTCAGAATGAGTTTTCCCAGACCAGACTGAATCTGCACAGTCAAAACCAAACATTAAACCAAAGCCAAGAAGCTTCGGAGAATAAACTAAGACAGCTATGAAGTATTTACAGTAACAGGAATCGAAATATTATCCGACCAACCTTACTGAGATGTTCTTCCTGAAGTTGCTTTCTTTTCAAAGCCTCTTCCTCCTCCTCTTCTCTAGATCGCCTCCTCCCTTCGGAACCTACAGGATTTTAGAGAGGTTACAAAAACCGTCATAAGACGTAATTACATCTAAGACAGAACTGAATCAAACCTGTGTCCTTTCAGGAGACCATGCCTTACAGACACTTCCAGTGAAAAGTTTACATACACTCATTTAGGGCTGATTAATGTAGGTATTTTCTTATAAATGAACCATTTTTTCCAGGGTGGAACCATCAGACACCAAACAACCTCACTGTTTTTTTTTAAAAACAAAGGAATTGGAAGAACAAATTTGAATCTAGACTCCATTTTGTATAACGTCTAAATACGAAGGCTCGAATCTGAAAATTAATCCAGACTATAAATGATGTCATTATGCTTAAAGAGGTGCAACTTCACCTCTTCTGGCTGAAAATGTGACCAATGTTCTTGACATAGTAGGAGGAGCTCATTTTAATTGATTGGTTTCTTGGTACAGACTTTACTTTTAAGCATAAACCGTAAAATTTTAACATAGTTAAAGTGGAAACCATTCCAGAGTTTTAATGTCAGCCTGCTTCAGATTTCCCAAAACCAGTTTTGATGTGTTGGGATCCTTGTCTTGTTGAAAGATTCATGTTACAAACTGTTAGCTTTTGATTGGAGCTGAAGATGAAAATCGTGAAGTTTTGTTGCTTGTGTGTGTGTGTGTGGGTTGCTGTAAATTTGAATGAATAAAGCAGACTAACATGAATCTTCTGGATCTGTCTTCCCAAAGCCCAGACATCAACACTATTGAACATTTAGCTGGGTCAGTACCATCCATCTTCAATCAACCAACTCTGTCACAAACATTAGTTAAAACAAAAAAAGAAAAAAGTCCAGCCAGAAACATTCCAGATGAACGTCAATGACTACAAAGAGAATCAGAATCAACTTTTCTGGCCATGACTCCAGAAATTTTACTTCGGTTTCAAGCACTCACAGCATTTAGTGTAAATACATACCATTTAGAAAAAATACATCAAATAATGAAATGAGCATTTATGTATGTAAATGTACAGCCATTTTTATATAAAGAAAAGAAGAAAACAAAAGACAGGTTCTAGTAGTGTAAATATGCTAACTGTGTTTCACCAACCTAAATATAAAAGTCTAAATAGTTTGTGTCCAGGATGTGTGGGGTCTGCAGAGAAGTCAGTAACACTTAATCGAAGAATTATGGAAGTGTATGTGTGTATTTGAGCTTTAATGCATCATTTCAATACTTTACCCATAAGAGAAAATCAACAAAAAAGTCAAACCCAATTTCTGCTTTCATGCAGCCGTTTCACCCTGGGAAAAGAATGGCTAAAATAAATACATAGACCCCTGTAATTATTATGACACCTACAAAGAGAGGATGTGAACTTCTCACCAGATTTCTTTGTTGAGGGCATAGAAAAACAAAACAAACATGGCTGACTCAATGACTAACAGGTGGACGATTTAACACAAGTCTGAGACAGAGCTGACGAGACAGACAAACAGAGAGAGACTCGTTGGACTATTTGGATACACAGACGTCACAGCTAAATTACACAATTTAGAGGATGTCAAATACACAGAATGTAAGACAGACAGACAAAAGTTTGAAGTCAGTCTCAGTTATCTCTGTCCAGGTTATTTGTGAGGCTTTTGTGATTAGCTGAAGCAATAAAGCAGGACCTCTTGAAGCAGAAAATAAGACAGCCGCAACAGAAACCAGCCACGCCTTCACTCAGCGCAAGCAAAACTTAAATGGCAACTGATGGGTGGGTAAAGGAGTACACTGGGGGTTAATGGAGGGAAGGCAGGTAAGGTGGGGGTAGGAAACAAGCAGAGCTCGGTCTGGGTGAGCTTTTATTTTACCACCAGGGGGCAGCTGCGCACACACAACAATCTACCGTACCTAAAACAGCGAGAGAGTGGGGCCAACAGTCGCCCTCACTCCGGGAGCTGTCATCCAGGGAGGGAGCATGGGCAGCAGGGAAGGTGGCGGATCTGATGATGTCCTCACCGGACTTGCTTTGCTGAGCTACGGCAGCTGTATCTAGGTTGGTAACCATGGGAACTGAACTATCAGTGTCTGGGTCACAGTCTCAGCCACGAGGAAATATCTTAGCGCCACAATCATTCAGTACCGGGTCGTGTGTTCACAGTGCAAAAATGACTTTCCCTAGCAAGTCACTGCGTGTCATGCAGAGCAATAAAACAAGCCGGAGCAGCTAATCCAATTCACTGAGATGAAAACTTAATGTCTATTCAAGAGAGCAAACTCTGCAACCCAGTAACATCCAAAATAGAGCTGCAACATCTCTGTTCAGAGGTAAAAGCTTAGTGACTAAGCTGTTAAAGACACATATCTATTTTTTACTATCAATAAAAAAAATACTTCCTCCACTTTAAACTTGAAAACTGATAGATTTGAATAGAGTTGAGCTTGCTGCAGGCAGGGGAATACAAGAAAAATGCTGCTTCAACCTAAAGCATCAAACAGGTAAAAGTAAACTAAAACAACAGCTCCAATCTCATCTTTAGTTCATGTGGGAAAATAGACTGACAGCTTATGTGCTTAACCACACTTAACGTCATTGGGTAAATTCTGGGTCAAACATTTCAAGCTCATTTTGATTTTTTTGTCAATTAAAAGAAGAAAAATATGTGAACTGGATCTGTTTTGGGGGGGAATTTAAGTTAATTTAAATACATTTTATATTAGCAAAGAAAACAGGACATATATTAATAAGCTAGCAAGCTCAGGTTACAAATCCTACCCAATGAGATCCAATAAATTAATATATTAAAGCCCACGTAACATTATAACTTAGCTTGCACAATGCTGCTCATGAAGAATTAACAATATCGCCTACTAATGCAACCCAGCAAGAGTTTTGCACGTTGTCTTATCCGAGTCATAATCACACCATTTTCAGAACTTGTTGAGATGGACAAAGTGCCGTGTAGAAGCAAACTACAGACAGAAAAGGATTAGAGACAGACTTCAAACATCACACTGACACTGAAGGTGACTATGATTAGATGAACACACTGAGTCAACTGGGTTCAGTTGAGATTTTTTCTTCAACATCCAAAAATGTTTTTGTTGTTGTTTTTATATTTAATACCTGAAATTGTTTGCATTTTTATTTAGCACTTAGATAGAACATATCCAGGAATGGGAATCATAACTATTAAAAACATTTCTGTTTTAATAATCACTCATTAAGGGAAATTTTAAATTTTCATAAATTATTATTCTGCAAAACAAATCCTGAATTAGGCAGAAAGTTACCGTGAAGTTTGTAGATGGGCGGTTTTCTGTAGATGTTGATCCCCTGATCTGAAAGCAAATAAATACAGAACAAAGCTTCACTTAGAAAACTGCTTTTTGTATTTACTTAAATGATTTTTTTTGCGTGGTATTAAAATTGTTCGATAATCTGATACATTTAAGTGGGACAAAAAAGGAAAAACACAAGACACCTGCACTGTACATCATGTTTATACGCCAACTTAATTTTTTTTATACATATTTTGTTGCTGTAGGTCTAAAAGCGGATCCTTTATGGTGTAGAGAGAGACAGAAAGAAACAAACCAATTGAGACAACAACATAACAGAAATGCAAAGAGAGTCAACAGGACGAGCAGTGACAGGGTGCGCTCCAGCTCCTACCTGGGACGTGGAAATGTTTAGGGGTCTGAGAGAGAGGCGGGGTGACCGGCCGGCTGTCGGGCCTGAGCGGCAGGGGGGAACTCCGGCCACTCGGTGGGTCGGGGCCTCCAGTGAGAAGAACCAAGAACAGAACATGAGCACGTTCACTAAAGTCTGAATTGCGCAACACACAGGGGCCAAAAGGACCAGGTGAGGAGATGCTGGATGAACGAGACGCATTCTGGAAAACCCAATTGATGTAGTTGAACAGATGCAGCTCAAACTAACAGATAAAATGCTCTGGAGATGGTAAGTAATGTAGGTTTATCGCAGGAGCTTTTATTCAGGAAACTAATTCCTCACAGCAAGCAGCGGCTAACCTTCGCAGTAGAGGGGAGATATATTTGTGCCCTGTGGAATTTTCCACATTTTCTCATATTCAAGCCACAAACCGACTCGTGTTCTCTAACAAACCTCCAAGGCTTTTATAAGTCACTCTGTCTTCTGAGAGCAACTGGTTGCATTGCTTTTTCCCAGGGAGCAAAAATGAAGCTGAATGCAATTGCATGCCACACTTTTCAGATTTTATATTGCAAAACGTTTTGCATGTCATGTACCTCTGTGTTGTAATTAAACACATTGAACTTTGTGGTTGTAATGGGACAAAATCAGAAAACGTTCAGTTTGAATGAATATTTTTGGAGGGCAATATGCCCAACCCTTTTATTGTGTTTTAGTTTTAGATTTAATGGACCTATTGTGCAATCCAATAGCGGTGATGAGACGTTAGATATTGACTTTGTTTTGCAGATACCTGAAAAATGCATGCAAAGTGACTAAAGACAAACAGTGAGTCTGTCAGCTATTTCAGTCAAACTGGTGCAAGTTGGTGAAAATGTAAGGGTTTGGCTGCAAGACTCTTCTTAAGACAAACTACAGGTGTGGTTCTGACGGGATATGGAGATGGATCCGGGTGACAGATGACACACTGATGAGGGGCGGCCATCTGACTGAATGGAAATGACGTGTTGCTTCAAAGCTGGGCGTCAGACACATGTGGCTTAGGCCCCTTACCTTGGCTATGGGGGAGGAAGTGGTGTCTGAAAGGGGAGGTGGGACGAGAGTCACTATTTCTGGAGCCCACACTGTTACTGCACAGGGAGGAGCAGAGCTTCTGCATGCCTGTCAGAGCTTCTGCAAGGAGGGAGGAAAGGTGTGGGGCAGAAACCCCAGTGCCAGGCAGCAGAAGTGGACAACGTGAGGAGGAGGAAGTAAAAGGGTGAGACGACGGGGGGCCAAAGGAAAGGGGAGAAATACATGAGTCAAATGTGAAAAAGTAATAAAAGACACCCAACGTGAAAGGTAAGAAATAGAAAAAAAAAACAAGTGTAAAACAGGCCATTTTGCCCCCTTACTAGTTTGTACCATCACTTCATGCTGTTGCCATTCCACTCTAACCAACCTTCCCATTCATTTTACCATTGTACTGGTAAAACACAAAGTCTTACCAAGGATTTCTGGTCTAGTTTCTAGTGCAAATAACTTGGTGCACTTGAAATAAAATAAAACTAACTTGCAAATAACTTTCCAGCAAGTTATAGGAGCTTATTTTAAGTCAGTAGTTCCTTAATACTGAATTGAAAGAAAAGTACTAGATTATTAACTTAATGCATTAGTGATCTTGCTAACTTAGAAAACATTTATCACACTTTTTACCAGATTAATTCTAAAGCGCTAATTTACTTGGGTGTTTTGTAAAGTTTTAGTTGAATAAAGTTCAACGTCTGTGATGAAGTTTTGGTTGTCGACCGATGAATTTCTCAAGTAGTTACATGTTTATATTCATGCTCTCATTTTGACGTGGGTGAAAACCGTTTAGGCAGTAGTTCGGCTTTCTCTCCTCATGTTTTCTCTCATGAGGAGTTTGAAAACTTTATTTCAAATTTAGAAATAGGACCAAAGTAAAACACGGACAGTAGAGAGCAACATATAAATATGAATATAATACCTAAGGCATCACAGTATATGTAAATTATAATATCAAAATTAAATTGTTGCTCAATCAAGGGCAGATATCAATTAAAGTTAGCGTTTTAGCATTAGCTTCCACTAAATATTGTGATTTAGCATTAACAGAACTGTCTACAATTAGTTCTTTAAGGTTAGCGAAACTAACTTTTAAGTTTGCTGTGCCCACCATTGTACGTTTATTTATATTAATTACTGGAAATTACAATAAGTAATTGCTCCTAAATCTCCAAACAGAGGTAACAACTATCTGATGGAGGTAACATATTGACCCTTAAGAGATATTCTACCAAACCAATTTTTCATCACAATGAGGAAAGTGAATCATTTTCTAGAAGATAAATGTTATAATAAGCCTGAAATCATTTGTTTTGAAAGAAAAAAAAAAAACATGACCAAACCTCCACGTGCTAATCTCTTCGAGTACGCACCAGGTCGGTGAAAATGCTGCGGTGACCGTGATAGGGTGGGAGTGTAGCCATGGCGATTATACACCGGGGACCCTATGGAGCCTTGACTGGTGGATCTTTGGAGAATGCGGTCCCTCCTGTCATAAAAACTCTGTCGCACATGCACAGATTGGGAAATGTTTTATTGAGATCAATCACACTGCAATTCACAGAGCGAGCGGAAACGACTGGCTCACCTCGGCTGATGGGGTTGGCGACATGTTTCTGGACGACTTGAAAAATAAAACAAACAGTTCTGATTCAGAACAGCTGTTTTTTTGTTTTTGTTTTTTTTTTTATAACAAATATTAAATATAATTTATATTTCCTTTTTCATTCAGTGAGTAATGGTTTCATAACTTTCACAACAACGTTCATCAGGAGACGTCTTACCTTGTCATCGGGCATCGGGGAACGCTCCCGTCTAGCAGAGAGGAGCTGAGAAAAACAAAACAGTTGTCTCAAGGGAAAAAAAACATTTTTTTTACTCATCTTTACCAGGCTGCTGGTCATTTTGGTGTGCATTCAGCAGAAGAAGAAGCATGCAATTATTGTATTTACCTCTCCCACACACTCTCGTCTCTCGTCTTTCTCGTCCAGAGAGGTTGTGTACATGGGTTCATACGTGATAAGATCAGGGCGCTCGATGTCATAAATGGCTTTGACTTTTGGAATGGCAGCTAAGTCTCTGTAATCAAGGATCTCATTGTCTACTTTTGCCTAGGGAGACAAATATGCAAACACACACAAGAATGAAGGGAGATTATTGAGATTTGAAACTATCTAAATATATTTAGACATGTTCAGCATGTCAGCGGGAGTTTCTCACATAGATGGTGTGACCCGGTGAGCCAGGTATGCTTGAACCAGGTCTGGAACAAATGCTCTCAGACGACGACCTCGTAGGCTATGAAATACAAAAACATGGGTAGATTTTTTTTAAACTATCTGTAAGTAAGTCACTCTTTTAACACAATCCACAACCAGCTGCAATCTGCAAATTGCAACTACATTTTAATTCATTTGAATATCACTGAAAAGTTGATTTACTTCACCAAATGAATTAAAGTCAAACTCAAATACTGTATAGGTTCATCACATACAGGGTGACATATTCTATGCATTTATTTCTGATCATTTCAGTGATTATGGTTTACAGCTAATGAAAAACTAAAATTTAGTTTCTCAGAAAATGTAAACATTACTTAATAACAACAAAGCACAGAAATGCTATGATACAGAAATCATGAAGAAGAAGAAGAAGAACTTTACAGTTATACAACAGACATTCACTGGCACCCTCACATGAAAAACAAGCCACAAAAAGTCTTTGCAAAAGAAGTTCACTGTTCACAGAGAGCTGTGTCCCAGCGTACTAATAGGAAAGCTTAGTAGAAGGAAAAAATGTGGTTGGAAAAAGTGCAAAAGCAACAGAGATGTTTGCAGCTTAATGTTTATGTGGTACCTGAGGCTCATTTTACATGAATTACTGAATCGATGTGGCGTGGCATGGATGAAATCAGCTGCGCTGAGGCGTTAAGAATGACTTTAACAATGACCTTTTGTGGCGTGCTCTCTGACGATGTACTTCCTTGACAACTCATAAGCTACCAGACTTTCTCATGACTTCGTCAGTCATAGCTTTACTATAACAACACATTTCTATACTGATGGTTTTGTTGATCTTATGTGATATTCATAATTTTCTGAGAAACTGAACTTTAGGTGTCTTAATGGTGTTCTAATTTTTTGGGATGCTCTTGTAGATTATTTTCCAATCTCCCTGAACAGTTCACATTAGCTTAATTGTTGTATGAGCAATGAGGGGGAACCACCTTATATCTTGCAGCAAGTTTTGCCCAAATCCAGTCCTGGGGAGCTGCAATTCTGCAACTTTCAAATGCATCTCTGCTCCAACCCATCTGAATCTAAAGAATGGCTTGTTTCAGCGTTTTGATTCAGTTGTGTTGCAGCAGGGATGTGTTTAAAAGTTCCAAGGTAGTAGTTGGTCTTCTGTACTCTGGTAACCTAAGGCACTTAATACTAACATGTCATCTCATGATGAGTTCATTCATTTGCAAATTTTGCAAAGTGAATTAGTGCTTTAGCTCTGTGGTTTGATGGTCTAAAGAGCCTCATGCTTGGAGATGAGGAAGCTGAATGGCAGCAGCAGGTCTGAATCCGATGAGTTTTGGGTAAATGGAGGTTTTATTTAAAAAAAAAAAGAAAAATTACTCAAAACTTAAAAGTTTTCTCTTCCACTAAATGTGTGCCTCTTTGTCTCATCATGCAGCGTAGAAGTGAACAAGGTTAGGTCTGCACTGAATGGCTGAGCCAGAGAGAGGGCACTGCAGGCTGTCTCCAGCAGGTGGCAGCATGTAGTGATCTGGGTCCTTAATGTATGTGGTGGAAATACAGGATGATGCCATCTGATAGCCAATACTGAATACAGTACCTGCCTTTCTGTTTGTTGGAGGAATAAGAGGGACGGAGGCAACAGCTGTGGAGGAAGGGAGAGGGGGGGTTCACAGTGCCTCTTCTGCCCAACACCAGTTCACACACACAAACACACACATCATCACATGTAAATATGAACAAACAAACACTCGCACACAGCCTCGACAGTGCCCAAGCAGGCAAATTATTTTAACCACAGATGGTTAAAGTTTAACATGTCCATCCAGGGAACATAAGAGAGCATGTTGAGCTTGTTACACATTCTTAATCTCTGTCTTTTCCTGGAAAATAATGTCAAGAGGGCTAAAACAGAAAGGTAACAGGAAGTGGCATAGAAATAATTCCCGAATTCCTACCCGCTCTCTGTGTCTCTCCTCTGTTCTGGTGGTGTTCTTGCAGCCGGGATGCCACACTGTCGAGCCTGGAAAGCAAGACGGAAGGTGATTATGTAAGCCCAAACAAATGTTTTTGGTCCCATAATTTAAATAATTATTATCAATCATCATTAAAAGCCAAATCTGTGCCAAGAAAAGAACCAATCTTCATGAACTTTACAAATTCTGACAAGAATGTTGATCAAATTATTCTTCCTTCAACAATTATGTGGAAAAATTGTTGATAGCTGCACTTGTGTTTTAAAGATAAATGTATGAATGAGTTTCTCAAGATCTTGCTCGGATTTTAGTCCTTTGACCTTAGAAATGTTCTTCTGGTGATAGAAGGCCGACTATGTAATTGTCTTCATTTGTCTCTGAAGTTTCAGGTGTTTGTTAGGTTTAAGGTAAGGGCCAGCTTTAGCCTATAGAAATTAATTAAAAATAAATTTAAGTCAATGGAAATTCTTTGTGGAGATAGAAAATATACCCATATGGACATGCAAATAACATAATTAATGTTTGACGAGTCTAGCTGCAAAGCAGAAAATGACATTAAGTTAAAAAAAACTTAAAACAATTTTTAATTCTTAAATTGCCAATTTGTTGATATATGCTATTTAAGTTAATATAAGACAAATTAGGCATGTGGAGAATGAATCACATTATTTGTAGCTTAATCCTGATGGGAGAAAGTGGAAAAGTAACAACTATCACGTGTAACAACCTCTTATGTTTAGGCATGTATATTATTTCCTGCTTCAAACCCATTATTAGTGGCTCACCTAAGATTTACCCAAGAGATCACAACAGTGAATTTAGATCCACTCACCTTGCAGATACATCTCTTCTCCCTCTGTGAACATCTGATTGCACCTGCTGCATCTCGCACAGCTGGGGTGGTAGTGCTTATCTCCTGCCTGAAAAACACGGAGCAAAAACTCAACAAAAAAAATAAAATAAAAAAAAGACTTGACATCACATGGAAATGAAGATCAATGAAGCCTGCAGCGAGCCAAGCTGAGACTTCCAGGCTACAAAACCAGGTGCTCCACCTGCTTCCTGTTACACTTCTTCCTCCTTCCAAGATCCAGGTTACTCTTAATGTATCGCACTCCCTTTAAAGAGGATGCTTAATTTCACTTTGCATGCTGCACTCAAGCACGATGACCCACAAAATCGCTGACTTTGTTCAAAATGTGACCACCACGACATCCATCCACTCAACGGTGAACCTGCCTTTCAAAAACCCGCTTTGAGCGAACCTACAAAACACAACGCAATAAAAAGATATGATAGCTGGAGAGTCTAAATTTCCTTCCACTCAGATGTGGCACTTTGCATGCAAAGTGCTCCATCATAAAAGCTACTGCGAGTTTGACCACGGATGATAAATAGCCAAATGAAATACAGCCTGCAGGATAACAACTCTGTGTAACATTTCAGCCTGCAAGTGGACACTTAGTGATATGCATAGTATTTGCATTTTACTGCATAAAACAGTTCAGTTGTCTGTGCTATTACTGTCCAGTTTATGGCCTGACTCAAATTTCCTTTTCAGCATAAAAAATAATTAATATTGTGAATAAGGAACTGCTTTTTCTTATATGATTGTGGTGGCTTCATAAAGTATAAAGAGCTCCTGTTTGCCTCCGATGGGTTACTATTGCTGTGCAGACAGATCATCAGTGCCCAAAACTTAATTTACACAAACACAGCTCACACCATATGAAGCTTAAGCCCAGAGTTTCATAAGAGCCGCACGACATACAGAATTAATAAATAATCACATCCTAAATGTCAGAGGACATTCATTGGGTGGGTTTATGTAATAATTATGTAATTTGTGGCAACGAAAACTTGTATAGTGCATGTCACTGGAGTTAGAAAATCTGCAAAGAATTAATATTTTACATGCAAAAAGTCATGTAAAAGAGTCTGCTTGGATGGATGCTGAAGAGATTACACATCAGGGATTACAAACTACATTTCACAATTCTGCTCTGTGCAACATTTTATACTGGAAGCAGAGCAGCTTAATATATGCAAATTCTCCATTTATTTCAGTGCAAAACATTTAAATATGCATATTCCAAACAATATTATGTACGTTCAAGAATATTCCTGCAGCAGTTTTACGTAAAAACATTGTGCCTTCATATTCTTACCTTAGGCAGGCTCACATAAGAGTAAGATGAGGTTAATAATTTGTTCCAAGAAGCATGATAGATGGCTGCACAGAGAGTGCACAGGGACACATCTTCCTTTTGTATGGAGTCTATCAGCTGTATGCAGGGTGTGCAGTTTCTTACCTCTAACACCTTCCCCGTGATGAACTGATGACACGCCTCACACTGAACTCCAAAATGGATCTGGTAGTCTTTCTCACAGTAGGGGGCGCCATCCCTATAAAGAGGAGTGGGACAAATCCAATCCAGGATCCAGACATACTGTCACAACACACGGCTGGATCTGAGCAGGAGGCGTGTTGAGAGAGCAGCTGCTTACTTGCTGATGTACTCCCCGGTCAGCACTTTGCCACAGGCCTTGCACTTAAAGCAACCCAGATGCCACTGTCTGTCCAGCGCCAAAAGAGCCTGACCGTTCTTGATGTCGCGGCCACATCCTGAGCAATCTAGGAAGGTAGAAGGAGTAGAAAGTGCGGTTAGGTGCAATACGAAAGGTTCATTCCTGTCAATAATGCCAATAAAAAAGTGAAACCCATTTATTATGTAGCTATTTTGCACATTTTACACAATTATCTATGTCAAGTGATTCTTTTTTGTTAAATTTGGTGATTATGACTTACAGCTAATAAATTCAGTTGATCAAGCAGGAAGAATATTACATGAATGATTTTTTTTTTTTCATCCATAAGGTTTGGGGTGAAGGTTTGGGGAGCAAAGTCATCTGCTGGAGTTGGTTCACAGTGTTTTATCAACTCCAAAGTCAATGTGGCCATCTACTTCAAAACTTTCCCTTTTACTGACAATCTGTATGGAAATGTTGATACCATTCTCCAGTGGGATTTGGCACCTACACATGATGCCAAGCGTACCAAAATGTGCTTTGATGAAGATGGTATCACTGTGTGTTGTAGGCTAGGAAATTGGCTTAATTTCTGTGTTGCTGAATTTTGGTTTGTATTATCAAAACTAGCACTTAAAATATATAATTCTGTGTGAGTTACGTCTGTATATCCTGTAAGTTTTACAAATGAATTCAGTTATTGAAATAAATTCAATTTTTTGACTACATTCTAACTGAGTGAGCAATATTTTTGGTTGAATTATAAAATAAATTGACATTGCCAGAAACAAAAGTTTGGATTCAAGTAAAAACACGCCTCCACGAGCTGAAAAACTGATCAGGCGTGTCAATTCTGACCCGAGACATTAGATGGAGACAGAGTGCAATCAGCAGCGGTCTGACAGCTGCCCCTTCTTATCAACACTCAGGACTGAAAGCTTCATCCATATCCAAGTAGGATCTTGAGGCAGTGCAAGTGCAAAATGTTGGTCGCCATCTCCTCTTTAATAAATAGAACAACTCAGAGCCAACTGTAAGCACAGAGGATAACTTTGCACGGCATAACAAGGCTATGATGATGACGCGAGTAGAATCAGCATGCCTTATTTATAGGTGACCTTGTCTAAAAGCTCTTCAAACACAAGCAGAGAGACCAGCAGGGGTGGGAGAGGCGAGCAGGAGGGAGAGGATGAGGAGCTGGAAGAGGAGGGGTATTTCAGGGCAACGCATTCCCCGCTCCAGAGGGAAGGAAATGCATGGGTATGAATTATTTAGCAATGCCTGTCTTGGTGTTATACACAAAGCAGAGCTGTGCAGAGAGAGAGCTGGAGGATCCCCTTCAAAAGGTGGACCTCTGTCATTCCTCTCATTCCTTTGGCTTTACTGGAGACTTTCTGGGATATTATGTGGATTGGAAAAGATTCCTTTACATCTGTTTGACATTTAGTTTTAGTTGGTCTTTTATTGCCTGAATAAACAGCATATAGCTGCAGATTGTTGCTAATATTACACCATTTTAAACTTTCAAGAAAGTTGTATACAGTGACTTTACAAAGTGTTCACCTCATTGTGTGTTTCGCCCTTTTTATTTCTTTAACAAATAGAAATGTGTGGGGGGTTTTATTGTAGTTAGTATGAAAAAAAGGAAACATTATAACTTCATCAGATGGGTTTTAATTTTTATTCCTATGATGATGAACACAGCAAACAACCAATAGCAATTATTCTAAAATCGTCTGGACATCTAATTAGAGATTACGAGTAATTTAATCACATTTGTGCGGACAAAATCCTCAACTTCCTAAAACGTCTTTTTAATTTGTGAATGAATGCGGGTTAATCCCTCTTAATTGCATGAAGTCCTGCGGTTAATTGTGATTGAAAATTGTAATCATTTCATGCTCCCTTGTATTTGTATTGCCTCTCAAAATATTGATGCCCTTTAAACTGTTCCACATTTTGTGATTCCCTCTCTGTTAGATAATTACTATATGTCATCTTACAGCTGGCAACAACATATTGAACGTATTAACGTATTAAAGAGTAGCTTCTCACTTCTTACACAGCTTTGTCCAAAAAAAAACAAAAAAAAAAAACATCCTGATTGTGGAGAGGATATTAGTCTGTCTAAGAAGTGTGAAATGATTGGCATTCATCAGAGAAAACATCCAAAAAGATTGCAATACAGACTAAAATTGGGTTGAGAACTATTGAATTCATTATCAAAAATGGAAGGAAAGTGGGGAGCCATCGTCTTCGAGGAAGAAATTTGGTCAGAAAGAAATCCTGATTCATCGTGATTAATAGAAATCCTCTTTGCAGTTTACCATGGACACCATAAGCATGTGGAAGTAGGTGCTCTAGTCAGATGAGTCCATAATTTAACTGTTTGACCTTTGCTTAAAACGTTATGTCTGGCAAAAAACTGAAACTACGCTTCACTACTGCGACAAATGGTGGTGGCTGCATCATGCTTTGGGATGCTTTTTTACTGCAGGACGGTTAATGTGGGGAGATTTCAGAAGAAAACTTGTTAGAGCCAGGAAAAGAATAGACACTAGAGTGAAGGTTCACCTCCCAGAAAAATAACACCTCTACATCTGCAGTCAACTATACGATTGAATACTTCAGATTAAGGCGTCTAAAATATCCAAGTCTTACCATATGTTGTGTTTTATGTTTCTTCGTTTAGTTTTTTTTTTTTTTTTTACCAAAGTCTTTACAAATCGTTGCCAAAATTGGGAAAACTCATATCCTTTTAATTTAACTTCACAAAGACCCACCAACACCTTAACAAAATATATCAAAATTTGTGGGAATATTTTTGAAAAACAGTGCCTGAAAGGATTTATCTGTGGAATATTTTCAAATTCTCCGACATATTCTCTCTAAATGAGTAAAATCACATGTGTTTAAACAAAATTTCAGTTAATATTTACATGATGTTGACATGTAAATAATTCGTAAATAGCCTGAAAAGTAGTTTCAAAAGACTGTAAACAACTACATTAGAAGTCATGGAGCAACACACTAGTTACTCCACGCTTTCCAGCCTCGAGTGAAACCAAACATGAGCTTTTGCCAAGCTAATTTCCTTCCTGTATTTTTATAAAACAAAACAATAGCTACTTACTGCTGGAGCCCAGGATGTCCTTCGGTCCAGGAGAGATGGGCTCGACGCAGTACTGACACAGGCAGTCCTTCCCGTTGAAGGTCACCCTGTCTCCGGCCGGGAACGGTCGTCTGTCAGACATGAAGTCAAAGAAACAACATGGTGTTGTTGCCCCGTGGCAAGTGTTACAGCTTATTAGTTACGGGTTGCAGGGCTGAAGATGACAGGACTCTCTGATGAAGATGTGTGTCAACACTGAGCGCCTGAGTAGGACATTTGGTCAGACAACATACAGAAACGACACATGGCATTCTGCTGCACACTGTCGACTGGATTTCCCACCAGTCTCATCTTAGTTCATCACCACAAATCAGTCTGTGCATCCTGGGTGTGGTCACCAGCTGTCCTTGAAATCTGATTGGCCACCCTGTCTGGCCACACCCACCACAGCTGCCAATCAGTTTGTACTGTACATAGACTAAATGTTTGCATTGACTAAAAGGTGTGCCTTATTTTATTTTATCCATTTACGTAGAAATTTATTGAAGATTGCAAAAGCTGCTTGTGGTTATTTTATATTATTTATATGACATCATTCCTCTGTTTAATTTGTTTCTACAGATTAATCTGATAATACTTATTGTGTTGAAGATCTTTCTATGTAATGTTATTTGTTTGAAATAAAGTACATTTAAAATATAAACAAATAAATACTGTGCATAGATTTTGTCTACACTTTCAGTAGATGACAGAAATGCTTTTTTGTTGATTTTTTTTAAATGCAACATTACATATTAATTAACATTTACAAGAAAATCCAGGAGATAATAGCCAAGTGGCTTATTTCCGTCCCTAATCCCTTCAGCAGGTTGATGTACATGACGTTTAAAAAGAAAAATAAAAAGCAGCCTCCATACTGCAAAAAAAGAAAAAAAACTTTTCATAAAGGAGAAAAGGGGGGTAATTAAACAGTTGTTTGCAATTTGTAATCAATAATGGCTCAGTAATTTTGACTTTAAGTTGATAAGTTGAATAGAGCAAGCACAACGGCGTTAAAAAAAGAGTTGTATACTCTTCTGTTTAGCTAAGCTATGCTAAGCTAAACAGGCTAATCATGTGACAAGAAAATAAGCCTGCTAAACAGATTCATGTGTTTTGTTTGGATAAATAAATGATTATGTTATTCACGTTTTCTTCCACTGTTCATTGTAAGACTGCAGTGCATTTATATGAAATTACAATTTTAGCGTGCCACCCATGTGGTCATGATGGATGACCACATGTTCATCCATCATCAGGAATATTAGGTTTCTCAAAGCTGAGTTAAGGCTGAGACAATCTTGCCCCATAATTAGAAAAAAAAAAAGATTTAGACACGCCCCTGCTGTGCATGATGTGATTCTCACTGAACTGGAATCTTTAAGAAATGTTTCTGAAATCCACGTTACGTTTGCAGAGATATTCAAGCCATGGCTTCAGCAGACGCCTTACTTGCAGATGGTGCAGACGAAGCAGGAAGGATGGTAGGTCTTGCCCAGGGCGGTGACGACTTCTCCCTCGACAAAGTCCCCGCACCCATTGCAGCGGGTGCCGTGCATGCGCTGGTAGTCGAGCATGCACAGATATTCCCCATTCTTCATGAAGAAGCCCCCCTGGGCGAGGTCACAGCCGCACACTGTACATGACACATACATTTGTTCTCATTTAGTCCTTTGCCAATATCTGCCATTAAAGCCACCCAACCCCTGAACGCACCGGTGGCTTTGTTGAGAGGCTCACCCAGTGTGTGAAATAGCTGCTGACTAAAAGGTCACAGGGAAATACATCTAACTGCTTTCTGTATTGCAGTGGGAAGCAAAACATAGAAGTGTTCAATCATCTTTGATTATAATCGCACAACTAAAACAAAACGAAGTAATAATTTAGCTCAGGAAAGATTTGTTTTGCTGATAAACGGTTTTGAATAATGTGCCAAATCTTCAGGCTCCAACAAGTTTCCTTCAATTCAAATATAACCTTGTAGTCTGCACAAACATGAAACACTGAAATAACTAGAGATGCTATGTGGAGGATTACGAAAAGTGAGAAATGTGATGTGATGTTGAATTCAGCTCCAAGTTTGTAAAAGTAACTCATCTGCCCTGTTCTAATCATTTAATGAAGGAAAATGTTGAATTCAAGCAATTAAATAAAATTTCAAAATAGTTTATTGTAAGCATTTTAAAATTTACAAGTAAAATAAATTTCACCACAACTTACGCATTTAGCTACAACTTTATCGGGGTTTGGTCTTGGTGGCTGGTAAAATGCTTTTCGGTTTTTAATAAACTTTTAACAAGTGGCCAGAAAATTTGTGAACATTCATCAAAAGCTTCCATCATGACCCATGCACTTCATTTATAGGCCTGTAATTTTAAAACCTTTGTGGACTGTTTAATGTTAAATATCATTCTTATGTAAACGGCCAACACTAAGTCCTGAGGATGGATGGAGAGGGTGACGAAAGGAATCATCTTTAATTGCATTAGAGCCCAGAGATGATGAGATTACTGACATAACTGAGTCCAAAAGAAAACCAGCACCAGAGATGTGGTGCCTTCAGACTTTGAGCTCCAGCTGTTTCCACTTTTCTTAAGTCTCATACCACTACAGAAATAGTAAACTCAATAAGACGGATTCATGAAATTCAACTGAAAAGGGGGAAACTTGAATTTGTGTGTCAAATGTAGTAAGAGAAAGAAAGCAAAGATGTCATGTTTGGTTTATTTCTAAAATGATGAGGCTTCAGCTTCATCCTATAGATTTGTCAGGGAACAGAGGAAAAAGTTAAAACTAGGACTAAGACGGCGCCCAGTAAAGCTGTTCTTGTGTCCCCTTTGAGAATCATTAACCCCGACCAAAAGACAGAATTAGCACTAATCTCAGCGTTGGACAGTGTTATTCTGAGCCCATGGCGAGCTGAGCTAACTCTATAACAGTGTTTAAGTCACCGATTAACAACAACGGTTCAACAGGGTGAGTTCAGGTCAAAATAGGGCTGCCTGATTAGTAAAGTGAGCCTGCATTATGCATGTGCCAGAATGCCAAAGGCGTTCCACCCATGTGGATTACAATGATTACATATTGAAGTCTGAATGGCATCTTAATTAGTTAAGAGACCTCATTTAACCTTATTATAGAAGCTACTTCGTAGTCCATACAATTATAGAAAATATATGACTGCTACATGAATAGTCAGTATCTACTATTGGCACTTCAGCTACACATTTTCACACAACTCCCACAGTTTTATTTATATTAAAAAAAATCCAAGCTGTTTCATTTCTTGAACTGTAGAGAGACCACATGTTCATCCATCATCAGGGATATTAGGTTTCTCAAAGCTGAGTTAAGGCTGAGACAATCTTGCAAGCAACATCAAATGAACACATAAAAAATTGAATATTAGTTACTCAAATCAGTACATTTCCTGTTACAAAATGTTTTTTTTTCCTTTACCTTTACAGGTGAAACACTTCAGGTGAAAGTGTTTGTTCTGCACCCGGAGGACCTCGCCCTTACATGGCTCCCCGCACTTGTAGCACTGAATCAGGGGCTTCTCGCTGGAGTGGTGGTGTGTGTCCTGAGTATGAGACACTGCAGGAGATGGAAAAATAAGCGTTACTACTGGCTCTGTTAATGTGACCTTGTTCATCTGAGAAGGAACTGAATCCAACTTCTCAGAGCCTGTCAGAGTAAAAAAAAAAAAAAGAAAAGTGAGTGGGACAGAGCAACTCTGGGTTTTTGGCCAGACAGACTCTCTAGAGAGAATCCAAATATAGAGTGTCTTGATCAGCGGAGGACGAGTCAAATTGCAAAGGAGAGCAAGGCTTTGGAAATGATGCTGTAAAAAGGTATTGATAAAGTCGTTTCCACTATTTAAATTAAAGTACTTTCACCCTCCAAGGAAAGCATCATATTTATGACCCATTACCGTTCATGATTAGCTTCCCATGTTTTTAAAGACCAAGCATCTCATATAATTAAGAATAAAAAGGGGAAGAGTGTTGAGAGCAGAAACAGAGCTCAGCACAAAAAGTTTAAATAAGAGCAAATGCTGTAATTAAATGTGATTCTCAGTAAAACCTGCAACTTGTGACAGAAACATAGGCAGCATCAAGAAACCGGTTAACAAAACAGAAGATGACAACAGACAGAAAGCAAAGAAAACTGCAAGAAAAAAGCTGATTTTAATTTGAGAAAACCAGTGGGATTTGCTAACTGTTTTGGTGCTATTATATTCTTGCAAAGCAATGATTCATCTCTGTTTTACGTGTTCAAACTCATATAGAGCAAGTTCCATCCATCCATCAACTTCTTCTTTATCTGGGATCAGATTCCTGATCTGGAAATGTTTGGAAAATCTTTTAGAAATCTCAGAGGGAAGGTAAGGAGCTACACTCTCCCAGTGAATAAACCTAAATACTTCTGCTATGCTAACTGCACTAGCTGAAAATACAGGACTTTCAGACAGTTTTTATCAAATCCATAATCATGTTGTCTTTGTTTTAAAACGTCATAGAAACCCTGTTTCTCAGCAACTCCTCTCAAACTCATGCAGCATGACATTACATCTGCTCCTTATATAAATAATGAATGACTGCTCATAGAAAAGCTAGAAAAAAAAATGTTCTTACATCTTCTTGTGTTTTTAAAAGAGAAAATCCAGATTTAAGATTCTTTACTTGGCATTTGTGCAATAAGAAAATAAGGCAAGGGTAAAAAGGAAATGAGAATAATCAAGAAAATAACTAAAATGAGAAAATAAAACACTGGTTTGCATTATACTTTGTTGTATTTATTAATACACTTTACTGATGATCTGAGAACAAAAAACTAATTTAGCAATCTGCAAGAATATAGATTACATTAGCAAGTCAAAGGTTTACAAAATCAGCTAATATGAAGCTTGTTTGATGCATCTCTACTTTCATAATATGGAATTAAATAAGACGTTCCAGTACTGACATCATTCTAGTCTTTTTACACAGATTTGTTATTCCCAGATTGATTCATAGCAGCACCAGTAGCCTATTTTCAGTGGCATGTTAGCCTGTGGTCTCACCTCATAAAAAGTTTGGTGGTCCCTGACACAGACAGGCACTAATCCCCCTCTACAGTATGCGACTCCTGCTGCAGTGCCGCACTGCACAAAGCATATCAGTGGCTTGAAACCAGCAGATTATTTCATTTTCAAAGAAATAATAAGGGCAGCTTCTTTCACTCATCCCCTCTGCATATTTCAAAGCTAACAACACACCAACAGAGGCTTGCAACATGAAAACACACATCAAAGGATCTTTGCTCTTTCCGCTCTGCAATGAATCATTAGTCTGAAAAGCTAAAATAAGACTCCAGTAAAAGGACAGAAATAGCGTCATGAACAATCGATGGTCTAACCAAAGGGAGACATTACCCTGGATCATTGATTGCCAGGCCTCGTCTCACCCTGAATCCCACTTTTGCAGCTGCAGTGGCTTTGGTTTGATTGCAGTGAAATAACTCACTGCTAAAAAGTTGCAAGTTAATTCTTGCAGGCAAAATTACAGTTGCGAAGAGTAATCTATTCATAATTAGGAATGAGAGCAGTTGTGAGCTAATGAAAAACGGAGAAAGAAGAAGACAAATCCTCAGGAGGGAGACGAGAAGGAAGGCGGGTTACAGTGGGGAGGACCTGTCTCCCTGGTGTCTCTGATGTGATTACACTCAGCAGGACAATGAGTCATCTCTGGGTGAACCAAACTGCTGTGACACTGAATCGAGTGTCTGCAGCTCTGTGTGTCACATCGCACCTCCGTGAACGAAGCACAGACCATCTGGGTGACTGCGCTGTGGAAAAATATCTAATCTGACCATTTATAGACCCAATCTACAGGTCACTTTCTTTACAATCAAACTTGCTTTTTTTTTTCTTGTTTGTTTAAAGGGGACCTAGTATGCAAAATAAATATTTTGCATGTTTTTATTCTTTCAGATGGGTCTCAACTGCTTCTGAAAACACCCCCAAGCACTTAAAAAAACAATCCAAGTGTTTATTTGACCATAAGCTAATGTTTTCTTGTCTAGAAAACGAGATGTTAAGTCACAATCAACAGCCACTTTTACCTATCAACCCCAGCGGAGCTCCTGCGCATTTTACTGCTGTACAATGGCTGTTGGAAAAGACAAGCGTTTTGCTTTTGTCTTACTCCCCAGAAGCCACTTGCTCAAACTGCAAAAAACACAAAATCTTACCAGGTAATTTTTGTTTAGTTTCTAGTGCAAATATCTTAGTAAACTTGAAATAAGGCAAAACTATCTTAGAAGTAATTTTTCAGGAAGATATCAGAGCTTGTTTTAAGTAAATAATTCCTTAATATTGATGAAAAACGACTTGTTCCATTGGCAGATGTTCACTTAGAACAAGATGTTTTTCCCATGTTATAAGAAAAATAATCTGCCAATATAACTAGTACTTTTTCATCAATATCAAAAAATCAATTACTTAAAGCAAGTTCCTGTGTCTTCCAGAAAAGTCACTTATAAATTTGTTTTGTCTTATTTTAAATGTACTAAGATATTTGCACAGGAATCTAGATTTAAAAAAAATACTTGGTGCGAGTATGTGTTTTTGCAATGTATATTATTGTTGGTTGTACAGGAGGATCCACTTCTGCTTTTCAAGGATGCATGCTTGTATAATTACGCCTCTGTTTGCAGTTATTTTCATGTGTGAGTATAAATGTTGAGTCTGGCGGGTGTGGGGGGGGGGTGTGGCCAGAAGCAGTTTATTTGAATTTGAAGTGACAAGAGGCCCTAAAACAGCTAATTCTGAAAGGAACTCAAAACAGGCAGAACTGACCAGACTATAATAATAATAATCAATTTAATTTGTACCGCACTTTTCATTAGAAAAATCTCAAAGTGCTACACAGTGCAACTAAAATCATAGATAAAATCAACATAATCAAAATCATGTGGAGGCAGAATAGGCTTGCTTAAATAAAAAAAAAATCTTTAAGCCTCTTTTGAAGTGAACCAGTGGTTGCAGAGCTCTCAAACAATCCGGGAGAGAGTTCCAGAGACGGGGGGCAGCCACAGCGAATGCCCGATCTCTCATGTTAGATAAATATTATTATCTAAGAATAATTTGATATATGTTTTGTGTCGTCCACAAACCTATCCTAACCTGTTCAAGGCAGCATGATAGGTCACATTTCAACTATATTTTTACCTCCTACTGGCACAAGAACAAAAAAGTTTTCAATTCCATTAATTTCTTGATTGCACACAATCAAGAAATTGAACTCCTTCATATGAATTCTTAAAAATTATTCATTCACAGTTTTGATCGACCGCTTAGTGTTATAAATGTCAAGCAGTTACGATTCAAACAGAAATATTTAATCCTTCCCACATGTATTATTGGTACAAAACAGAAAACGCTGAATGTCACGAAAGCACAGCATGAATAGCTGTAATTGGTATAATTGGATCAGCAAGTAACATCTTCTTCCTCTCTGAGTTTTCTTATTATTAAGCCTCAAACATGCTTGCCCAGTGCCTGTCCACTGAAGAAACTGGAGATTGAAGCAATGTCAAAATTTTTATTTACCTTTTAAAACAGTAAAAATAAATTGCAAACTCTTTCAATGGGTGTGCTGGTCATTTCACCCCTTCACCGTTTAATCTTTCTGGAGTTTTATACAGACAAAAAAGAGCATTGTGCCTCAAGACATTCTGTATTAACCACAAATCAATCAATTTACTCCTCTAACCAATAATATCGTGAACCTTTTACCAATTTGTCCATTTCATGTCAATACTCAAACCATTTAACCAAAAAAAAAACTATGAAAACCTCCTGCTAGTCTTTTGTTTGTTTTGGTTTTGCTAGATAAACTTATTTCTTTACAACTGAAATTGGTGCATGGCTAGAATTAAACATCTAGTCAAGGATGGCTCCTGTCATACCTGTAAAGTTTGGGTATCAAAGGACATAAACTCCAAAGGTTGCTGTCATTTATCAGTCATATATTCATATTTCCTTCCAGCAGACTGTGAGTATGATGTAAAAAATTACTTCAAACCACTGTTAAATCTGGTAGTAGACGTTCATTTGGTTAGTATGAAAAAATGTACAAAACGTCCTGCGGTAGATAATACAAAGGTACTAAAAAGGCTGAAACTGCAAAAGGACGATGAGGAACAGTTAAATTGGGGTTCATGCAACTTTGAGAACTGATTATTTTAAGTAATTTTCTAGAAACTTCTCTAGTCCTGTCAAAGCAATTATGTGAAGAAGAGGGCTGAAGAGGACAAGTGGGTTGGTTAGGTATCTAGCTAAATAGCTGTCTCGCTTTCTTTTAGCACTAATTATGCCAAAACATTTGACATTATTGTAATTACACACAAGAAAACATATAACTGCCTGTAAGTCAGACTCATTTCCCTTCTCCTTCTAGCTTTGGTCTTATGAATCAAGCAAAAAGATGTCCGTTTTCCCTCTAATAGTTGGGTAATTGACTGTTTCTTCTACCATGTCACTCACTGAATGCCATTTA
>NW_015115056.1:71082-75377 GCF_001443285.1 Poecilia latipinna
AGGAACAGTTAAATTGGGGTTCATGCAACTTTGAGAACTGATTATTTTAAGTAATTTTCTAGAAACTTCTCTAGTCCTGTCAAAGCAATTATGTGAAGAAGAGGGCTGAAGAGGACAAGTGGGTTGGTTAGGTATCTAGCTAAATAGCTGTCTCGCTTTCTTTTAGCACTAATTATGCCAAAACATTTGACATTATTGACATTATTGTAATTACACACAAGAAAACATATAACTGCCTGTAAGTCAGACTCATTTCCCTTCTCCTTCTAGCTTTGGTCTTATGAATCAAGCAAAAAGATGTCCGTTTTCCCTCTAATAGTTGGGTAATTGACTGTTTCTTCTACCATGTCACTCACTGAATGCCATTTAGGTTTTATAGTGAAAAGCCTTTTCTTTTGCAAGAGCCACTTAGCTGGTGAGTTGAATCTTTCATGTAATACTACTATTTATCCGGTGTTGTAAAAATCTAGGGTAGTGTTGATTTTTTTTTTCTTTTTTTGGTTCTCTCCATTTTAAGCATTTCTGCATGGACAAGAAAAAAAAGGAGCTGACATCAAAACAGGTTGATGAGAATCCAAGACAGATGTTGGGATCCTATTTGCTGAGGATTTTAAATGCAATTTGTGCTTTTCGAGCTACAGATAAACATTAAAACATATGGCAGACATGATTTTTTCATTTATTTTATTAAGAGTTGAACATATCCATGAATCCATTGTTAAACTTTCTCAGAGAACTGAAATTTGACCATATAAAAATCAAGTTCATTCATTATTGATTCTCCATGAGGTTTTGTTGCTCTTATTATGCTACAAGGCCACAAATTTGAGGAAATATGTTTTAAAATATGGATTTAGAGTGAATCCATTAGTAGATCTCTAGTGGTTCTTGTGATACAGGCAAAGTGGTGCCTCATTTGCTCAAATTTATATGATATAACAGTATGAATAAGTTAGGAAGAAACACATTAGGCAACCTCAGCACAAAGTGACTTACTGGAGTAAGGAATTGTAAGACTTTTCTGACCCCGGCTCACATTCCTGTTTCTGGTCTGCATGTGTTGGCTCTGCTGACAGAGTTATCTGTCCTGCTTCATCGACATCGGATAAAGTGACAAATCTGAGGCTGAACGCACAATGAATACCCAGAGAACCATGCTGCTGAGGGAACAATAACTAACACGGGCCCAGAGAAAGAGGGCTGCCCCCTCCAAAACCCAGCCCCCAACCCATTTAACCAGAGCCTCGCTGCGTTGGCAGTAATAAATACTGCAGATGATGCTTGCGGGAAAGTGTTGAATCCCCTCAGGACAGTGTATTTTTATGAAACAAGTACCCCGACTCCAATTGTACAGCCCAGTGGGTTGTGGCTATTGACACAAGAGCGCAGGACCTGCTGAGGAGGCTTCAAAATTTGTTGCCTTCATTTCCTCCCATGAATCCAGAGGAATGCAAAAGCGGGGAGTTCGGAAAATGCACTGGGGGAAGGAGAATTCCATAAAACAGAAAGGCATAAAAATAAGAAGACTTCATAAAATATTCAATTGCTCTTTTCCTTTGTTACTGTTGAAATTGCAGACATAAGAGCTTCCAAATGTACGTCAGTCAGTGTGAGCTTCACAGTTTTCGGGAGTTTGTGACCAAAACAAATATACAATTAGAGGGATATAGGCAATCATCTCCACTCCTTCTGCCCCAGCCAATAATTTTGGTAGCTGTGTCCACTTCATAGACAATAAAGCAGAGGCAAACAGAGTTTTTACCCCTATAATCATCCAGTCTAAACACTCAGATGGAATATTCCAGAGGGAGTCTGGGCTAAGATGAGCATCAAAGAGGCACAAATAAATCCCACCATGATATCCAATTAATATTTCTTCAAGCATGGGTATATGCTTGATGTGTTTTGGGGGGCTAAAAGGGGCGGTGGAGCCTTTTATCACCCACATTTGAAAAGGAGCTCTTAACTCCTCCCCCTCCATGAATATGTATGGCTCTTCTTCTTCTTTCTGCTCTGCCACCAACATCCCAGACAAAGCACTTCAAACACTGGGCAGAAACCGTAGGAGGAGGAGTGGGGACCCTATCAGCCTCCAGCAGATCCCCCCCTAACACTTAATAAGTAATCCTCTGGGACCTTAGCTTTGAATAATGACCTGCTCTCTATGGTTGAGCACAACAGTGCAGAATGTTAAGTCACTAGCAGGTTCACAATCGTAATAATTTACTGTTAAACAGAGAGAAAGACTTCTATTATAGCTATTTATCTGAGAGGAGACAATAGCAGCTTCATGAACTGCAGAAGTCGTGATTAAAGAGAAGCTGATAAAGGCCTTGGCTCTTTAATAGCCTGTATTGGCCCCATAGTCTGGTTGGATTTCCTGTGACCAGCTCACTAAGTGAAAAGCTGCTGACTTGCACAATGTGGACTATTGGCAGTTTTGCCCCTTTGTACCTCTGCAATGTTGGTCATTTCAGTCCCAACTTTCAAGAGCAAAATAGAGCTATCTGCAATGGGACACGTCACCAACCAACTAATTTACAGTCAAAATTAATTTACTAGTCTCTGCTGTAAGAAAATGTGGCGATATATCTTTAAGAAATAGTATAAAAATAGTAAAAATCTCATGAAGTTTTGGACATTTCACACCTGACTTTTTCAGGTATGAACTGCTGCCCATCAACGTATCCTGTGAGGTGTTTTATTTAAAAAAAAATTTGCCAATTCATACCAACTTTCACAAATACAATATAAAGTAATTGTATTCTACTCACAATCTACTGTATGGAAATGTGGTTGCATGACTAGTAATCTATCTATATAAGATGTGAGCCTATTTATCTCTAAACTAAAAAAAAATGCAGGCTTTGGTTTTATAAATATATCAGTAAGAAATAATTTGTTTACAAATATAAAAATAGAAGTTAGAAGTGAATAAAACATAAGGAGTAGGTTTAAAATGGGAGTAAGTGTTGACAAACAGGCAAATTAAACCAGAACTTAGAACTACTTCGGTTTGATCAATCGTCACAATCTGCCATGTATCAAAATGTTAAAATATTCACAATATATTACAAATAAATAATATATGCAATTTGAACATTTAATTTGTTTATCTAATTTATCACAATCTGAACATTTTCAGCAAAATAAACAGATGCCCGAGTAACTTTGGGTCAGTTTGTGCCTTCATATTTGCATTTCATTTTTATTTTCTGCTTGTTTCTTTTGAGTATTTTCATGAATTATGGTGATAAATAGTCCCAAAATGTCCAAATCTCACACATTGTATTTAAATAAACTTGGATGTTATTATCTGATATGTAGTTTTATATCCAATTCCAATTTATTTTGGTTCTGATCCCAGTTTGGACGAGTTGATTCATACAAATGATAACATATACATCTCATCAAACCAGGAAAAACTCTGAGCGAACTCCTGCTGTTGTCCCTTAAAGGCATTTACTACATTTCTCTACAGCGTACTACACATAAAGTATAGAGAATTAATTTTAATCAAAGATTTTCCAGTTGAGTACAAATTTATATAAAAAAAAATCCAGTGGTAGAGAGCATCCTTTTGTACAAGAAAAAACTGAATCCTAAGATGCCAGACCGCATTTCTTTCATGTGACTCCTGCTGTTTTTAGCTTGTTGGGTTCAGACGCTCTATGACAGAACACTTATCTCATCTGTATATTCCGGTGCTATCTGCCAGCTGTACAAACACTGTGTGTGTTGCACTGCTGCCTGTGAAAAGGAGTTTAGCTCCTTTTTCAGGGTGTAGGCACAGGCAGGCTTCAAAGATGAGGCACCACTGCAGTCGTCTGCAGTCCTCTGCAAAAATAAAAATCAAAGGAGACAGCTACACTTGAAAAAGAAAATGTCACATTCACATAATGAATATGTGGAGTATAGGTCAAGAAAAAAGGATTTGATTGTTGTACATAGTCTTGCACAATAAATCCGTGGATAATATATGACTAAAGAATTTGAGGAGCATATTAGGTTTTGAGTTTAAAAATAGGTTAGACACAGGGGTGTAATAACAATAACATCACAATATAGTCTTGTGAAATCACACTGTTGCAACACTCAGTTACAAAAGCACTGAAGAAGCCTCCACCACTTTTTAAATAGGTTTTGTGCCAAAGGTTTATTACTCACTACACTAGAACAAAAAATGTTGACAGAGGGACATAAAAGATGTAAAGGATTTGTCCCAGTGTTGTGGTACTTGAAGTTGGTCTTGGTCTCGAGTCCGGTCTTAAGACCATTTTTTGATGGTCTCGGTC
>NW_015115056.1:80705-89744 GCF_001443285.1 Poecilia latipinna
GTCTTGGTCTTGTCTTGGTCTCGGGTTAGGTGGTCTTGAACACAACACTGATTTGTCCTATATTTACGCTATTAGCTGCTAACATAATAATGGCTATTTCAAAGTTTTCGATGGCTGAACTTAATCTGATCTTTTTTTGGTTAACAATCTAAAACATAGACTGATTAAACTTAAGCTGGATAGGATGAACCATGTAGGATTAATAAAATCATTATACATTTTTAACTACAGAACTTGAACATGTTTTTAATATATGGACCATAGTCAAATTATAGTGAAACTGTCAATCTTGATATTCCATGGTAAAGTAGTTTATTTGTTTGGGGGATAAAAATAGAAACCAGTTGGAATAAAGTTTTTATCTAGATCAAATAAAGCTAGCTAACTGGAGTATATAGCTAATGAAGGTAGCTAACTGGAGTATCTAAGTAATGAAGCTAGCTAACTGGAGTATCTAGCTAACAAAGCTAGCTAACTAGAATAGCTAGCTAATGAAGGTAGCTAACTGGAGTTTCTAATGACGCTAGTTAACTGGAGTAGCTAGATAATGAAGCTAGCTAACTGGAGTAACTAGCTAGGTTTTTACACTACTTCTTGCACCAAAATGTTTGACACACAGTTTACATTTTATTGCCTGTTTGTTAAATTAATGTCTATCACTCTGAAAGATGGCTACTTATAATGTTTTGTTTGTTTTATCTTTTCTTGAAGCAACAGCTAATTGACTTATAACTAAATGATAGAATTGTGAACTATATATGTTGTCAAACATGGACTGAATTGTGCACTGTTTACAAATTCTTCAAAACATAGTTTGTGACTTGTGAAACTTTTCATCTCTTTGTCAAAATAAAAAAGGAATCCATGAGCTTTACAGTTTTTCCTCCCAAATCACTGCTAAAATCACATCTTTTATCATCTACCTGATACTGTGCAATCGTCTTGTTTATGAGTTCGTACTCGTGATGGAGAGGAACAGCTCTCTAAATGTAGACCTCTTTCTGTCAACAAATCCCAACAATGTCCAGATGCATGTAACTATGAAAAACGTCCGGAGGGAGTCTGGGAAAAGGAACATGTGGAACCCGGAGGTTAAAGAAGTTCTGCCAGCGTCAGAGCTCAACCGCAAGGGCCGTTTCTTTGTGGCCAGTCGGACCCACATGAAGGGACCAGATTCAGAGCTGGACGCCGCCTCCAGCCATCAGTGCGCGGTCAGATGCATAAACAGACTTACTCAATAAAATCTGTCAAAAATATCTGCAACCCCATTTTATGATGTTGGTGGGGGCAGACATACATTATTTGAGAGCTTACATTAATTTCACAGCATCTTTTATGGATTTGAGCAAAACATATCCAGAAAAATTAGAACCAATTTAACAAGAAGCACAGAAATACAGCAAACAAACTCAGATTTGGACTGAATCCAAGGTTCCTACGCATGTTTAAATTTAGATCATTTCCAGACTCAAAACTGAAGGGTTGCTTTTTTAAGTATGTTTTGAAGTATAACTGTAAAACCTCTCTGTGAACCCAGGGCAAATATTTCTACAGTGGTCAGAATCCAAATACACTTCAGGATGGATGGGATAAGATCCCTGTTAGTATAGTCGCTTCTTATTGTGACCTAATAACTTTCCCATCAATTTCCAGTCGCGTAAGCAACTGTCTCCGCTACTTCAGTTTAGAAACATTTTAAGCACAAGATTTCTTCACAACAAAAATACTCTACATTACCGCTTGCTTGTGAGTCATTCTGACAACAATAGTCCACCTCTGGACCACACATCCTGGTAAACTGCAGGCGATGTGTAACAACTCTGAACAATGGCCCCTCCTGACTTCACCTAATTCATCCCACACAGCTGGGTGACCTCGGTTTATGGACAGGAACAATCATCTTTTTTCTTTTTAACGGGACACCATGAATGGGGCCACGGATGACAACAATGGAGTGTACCTTTTAGAGGGTTACCATGGCAACGGCTGCAGACAGAGTGATTGAGAGAGAGAGAGAGGGAGAGAGAGAGAGAATGACAGAGAGTGCAGGTTCGTAGCTCTGCGCAGTGTGCCTCCCAACACTGGTGCTCCACTTTTCATCTCGTAATGTTTTATTCCATACAAAGAGGACCTGACCAAACCAAGAACGATCGCATCATGGCTCTGAGGGTCTCATCAGTTAACATGAAGCTCCTCAGATGCTTTGTTCCAGTATGCATTAACATAAAGCCTGACGCTGCCAGACTCAAAGCCAAGCGGCAGCTAAAAGGGCGTAGCATGTTCAAGCCAGCTACTCTTAGGGAATATGTTGCTGTGTTAAAGCTTTACATGTAACGCTATGACAGTCATTATCAATGCTTCAAGCACATACAGTACCCCTTCCCCTACAAAGAAACCCGTATTCATGTTACCGAAAATGTCCAGCACAATCATAAGAAATCAATCAAGTTCAACCTCAGTTAAGTCAGAGATAGTGCTGCAAATCTGTGTGAGCACCGACAACATCAACACCAAGCATGACAAGCAAAACAAATGGCATAAAAACACACACATATGTGCAGAGGTACCTTTTTCTTTGACCATGACCATTTGAATCCAGGCACAGCTGCAGCAGAAAACTCTCTGACCATCAGCTGGCAGTAACACGGGAGCTGCAGGAACCTTTTTATAGTCAAGATCGAAGAGCTATTAAAAAAAAAATAAGGAAAAAAAAGAGCCGAGACTCCAGAGGACCAGGGAGAGAGAGAGAGGCAGAAAGAGAGGTGTAGGCGCTTCCGAGCTCTCCTCCCGAAAACACAGCGACAGCGTGGGGTTTGCCTCCTGACTGCCTGCTTTTCTCCCACCTCTCCTCCTCCTCCTTCTCCTCCTCCTCCCACTCTTCCCTACTCCTCCCATTCTGCTCCCTCTCTCCCAGCCCCTCTGTTGTGTCAGACTCGTCCTCATTGCTGCAACAAAGTAGCCGCTGCTGCTGTGTGACCCCAAATAACCAAAACACATCAGTTCAACGGATGGGGACCATGTGTTTTTTAATTTTATTTTTTGGACCCAAATAAACTAGGAAAATTTTCTATCTTCTATTTTTTTTCTATTTGTGCTTTTTTAATTTCTTAATTGGCTAAAATAACATTTTATACTGCATGATGGTTATGAATTTATCACACCTTCTGCATAAAAGTTCAGCTTATGAATTTTCAATTAGCATTTAGCATGATGAAGACACTAACAATGCAAAAGTGTCATAAATGTAGATATTGTTATTGTAGTAAGCTATTACACAATGTAATTTTATCTGAAAAAATATAGTGACAGGCATTTTTACAACACTGTATTTTTTTAAGGAAAGATACACAATAAAACTGAATTTCATTTAAAAAATAAACGATGTAAATAATATATTAAAGCAAACAATACCACTAAACAACTTAAACTGGCTGATGGGGTAAATATGCCCTATACACATGAATATTTACATTTACATTTATCATTCATGAAAGATATATTTTCACTGAAAACTTTCTATAAAGGAAATTAAGTTAACTAAGAATAATAAATTAACTTACAATAATAAAAAACAATAATAATAAAGTGAATATTGTTTTTATTTTAACAATATATAAAATTTTTATTAGAAATATTTACATTCTCTCTATAATATGTTATATTTTAATACAAAGTTATGTAGAATTTAAATAATATCCATTCACGCATCATAATTAAAGAAATAATACTTAAATTATAAAAATAAATTGTAAAATTTTAAACACCATGTTAGCCATTAATCTGCATGCAAGTTAGCAATCCATAACCTACTTAGGAAAAAATAAAACTTAAAAAGATAGTGTTACTAATACAACTTATTACAATTAGCTTTGCAAAGATGTAAAATTCAGTAAAAAAAAAAAAAAAAGAAAAAAGTATCTATGTAATAGTTTTAGGTAAATAAGCCAAAAATGTCAATTAAAATAGATACACGGGACAGAGTGCACTGTAAAAAAATATTTTAATAAAACAAAAGATTTCAGAAAGGCACTTTTTTTGTCCACAAGAAACAGGGCAGGCACTCTAGCACCTCCTAGTGTTTTATTTGTGCATGTTACAGGGGAAGACAATATAATGAAGGGACATAAAAAGTCCACTAACTTAATCACTTGGCTAATTAAAAGTAAAATGCTTCAGAAATTGATTTAATAACTGGTCATGCTTAATACTACATTGATGGAACCTAAAGTTTATAAAGTTGTGGTCAATTCTGGGAATCGCCATAGACTAAAGCCAGCTACAGTCCTTCACTGTCCTGTCAGTTCGTTGGAGAGCAAAAGTGGCCATCTAAGGTTGCAGGCTAGACTCATCACGATTGCTGGCGTGAGCTTTGTGTGAATATCTTCAGTGGATCCTTGGAAATCCAATTAGAGCAGGAGCAGAGTCCAGTGAACATCCCAACTCTTCCCTCGTCTCTTCCTTTGATAAACTGGATACTTCTCTTTTCGTCTCTTTACATAAAATAACCAATATTAATCTTCTTCAACACTAAGACTTAGCCTGAGTCCAGCAAATTCGGCCTTGATGTGTTAAGGTTTGCTCTCTTGAGAGAAAACAGCTTGTCCTGTTAACAATGGACTCTATGTGAACACCACTAGGAAAACATAAATTCCCAAGCAGCAGCAATTATGGGCCAAGCGGTTACTGATTCATCTGTACTTCTCCGCGTCTAAAAAAAGAGAAGGCGTTTGTCAGCAGTTACCTTCTCTCCATTTGCTGAGGCAGCATCTCATCATGCATGCAGAGTGTTTCATTCAGTGTAGGGAAAAACTGTGCCATCTTCTGGATGCCCGTCAGAGTGCATTTGTTTCCATAAGACGTTGACATAATGCAACGGAGACTTGCCAATGGAAAATACACAGTTCCTGGTGGTGAATTCTCCCTGCACTCCACCCTTTTATATTATGAAGACAGGGAGGTGTTGTAGGAGTGCGAGAAGCTCAGTAAAAAGTGGGAGTTTTCTACTGCAGCCACTAACAGCAACTCAAAGGTATCTTGTTACTGTGTCCACTTTAAGAGGCCCATTATCATCCTGTCTCTTTTAATAATCTTCATCCGAGCTGAAGGACATTGGTGCTTACAAGGAGTTTGCCAAGAGCAGCAATTATCCTTGGATGAAAGGTTTCTGTTGTGTTTTACATGTCAATGATTCACGTCTGACTGTTCATTAACGACCTCTCCAGTGATAACTTGATCATTTCGGTGAAGGAAAACCGCACAATTTGAGTCTTGGCTTCCGACTCCTGAGTATAAGCTAAGCTGGCATTACGATGCATGAGGTCACATGAAGAGTAACAACAGTGCTTTGTGCGGACAGGCTCCACCGTTATTCCCTGCCTTGATTATTTAAGGATCTTGGAATGCATGGGAGAGATATACTCTCACCCACACAGAAGCTCATAAGAAAAGGAAAAGAGAAACAACTTGGACAAACTCCTTGACTCTTGAAAAGCACAGAGGAAACTCTTTGACGTTGGATAACAACAAACGGTTCACGAGCTCGTGGTTATTTTAAAACAGGCTGCAAAACAGAATCACCTCTGTGAACGCAACCATGTGGAGTCAGCTTCACCTCTCACAAAGTTTTCTTTCACCAAAGTTCCATTGTTGTTGTCGCTGTTCTGCTACGGTCCAAGTATAAACTATCTGACAAAAAGTCAGAAGAAAGGAAATTGCTTATGACGTTCAAGAACACAGAGTACACTAGTGGCTGGACGATTGATGGAATACCAAATCACTGTCTAGTGTAAAGTGAAAATAACATTCCCAGTGGCAGTAAGGGTGCTAACAAAGACAAAGGCATTTGCTCCAAAATCAACCCTTTCAAACACAATTGAAAATTGCAGCTCTAAACACAGGAGAGCCAAAAACCATTTGGAGAAAAGTTTTACTTTCAGATTAGACAAAGATACTGTTGTTCCCACTGTCAAGCATAGTGGCGGTGCCATCATGCTGAGAGTCTATTTTAAATTCTCTGGATCTAGTGAATTCCAAAAAGTGGGTGGAATAATGAAGGAGGAGAGGGAGCAGGAATATCTCCAAATCTTTTAACTTCACCTGAAATCAACACTCAGACCTTTAAAACCTGGGAAAAAATGGGTGTTCAAACAGGAACTGATGTTGCACAAAGCAGATTCACATCAAATTTGAGAAGTGGCTTGGATCTTAATCCAATTAAACATTTTTGAACTATGCTTAAAAGAAATGTCTGTACCAAGAAAGAAGCAAACTTAAATGAACGCCACTAATTCTGATAGGAAAAGCATCAAAATGTTCCATAATAGTTACACAAGAATGTTTTTGATGGTTACAAAAAACAAGTTTTGTGCAGCTTTCTAGGAGACATTTGAACAAATATCAGTGGGAGGCTAAGATTTCAGCCTGTATGTATTATTTTGATCTTATTTTATTACAAAATCATACCAAGTATGTCTAGTTTCTAGTGCAAATATCTTAAAACACTTGTACCTAGTTCCATTTGTATTTTTTTTTACGTATAACATTGGGGAAACATCTTTTTGAGATTTTTTACATTTGTTTTGAGAAGGGTATTTTCTGCCGTGTTCAATCCAGGATCCAAAATAAATTCCCACTTTTGAATGCATTTTTCACTTTTCTAACTCATTGCAGCTGTATACGATATAATAGGTCCACCTTTAAAAAAAAAATATAACAGTGATATGAGCCCAGATTTGTACAACTGGATGTAACAGACGCCTGCAGTAGAAGGTGCATTATTTGCATAATGCTGTGAGCATAAAAAGCTGTTTAAAGTTTATGTTTCAATTCAAATATTTAAGTCCTAAAACAGAAAGGAGATGCTTCCTTCATTTACAACATGCCAAAAAATAAAATGACCATTTTATAGCTGTGTCTGGCTTGAAGTCAGAGAATGTGTAAAATCTGTAAATCTTTATTTGTCCTGGTGCCCAGTGCTGTAATCCTGATGTAAGCCACCCTGTCGCCTACGTCTGCTGGGCAACATCCAGAGGACCTGTCCTCGCACATGGGTTTGCTTTACATAATGACTGGAAAAGTCTCAGTTAATTCCAGACTTTTACAGTAAATATATATTTTTGTACATTTGGAAAGTTGTTGTTATATAACAGGTGCACATAAGCTCATCATTTAGGCTCTAATTATTGACTATCAATTGATTCTTCCATGAATCAACTGATACTAAAGTGGGCCGCTTCTTCTTACGAGACCACATCTACCTACTATTCCAAAAGAGACCAAATTTTATTTTATTTTATTTTAAACATACTTTTCTTTAAGCCCACAATTCTTTATAATATTTTAATTGGTCTGATATAACTGCAACTTTAAATATTGTATTTTTATTAGCTGAGCAGAAAATTAAAAGAAATAAAGGCTTAATCTATATATTGTGTTATTATTGATGAGTTACTGCAATAAATAAATGTATCAATATAATCCAATTTATTGAATAAAGCATTATAAACATAAATATCAAGCTGTAGATAGCAGTAGATAACAAAAATAAAAGTTAACTAATAGTTTACATTAAAACAGAAGGTACACCAACAAATTGCCTTAGATAATGCAACGATTTTTAAAGTTGGGCTATTTTAGAGACCAGACACAGAGTTCTGTGGATGGTTAGATGTTGAAGGTGGCATTTTGTCCTACCTGTAGTGACATCATTCAACCTCTCACTGAGGTAATAATCATCTGGGTTGAGGAAGGGGAACTGCTCGATGTACTGTTTGGGAATGAGGTAGAGGACCTCAGCTACGTGTCCATCCTCGATGATGGACATCCGCTTCACTGAGCTCTTGCGTTTCACCCGAACCCGGTTGACCCGGTGGACGCTGTGGCTGCGGCTGGAGCTGCACAGCTTTCCCAGGCTGTTGAGGTTTGGCAGAGTGGGCATGGTTACCCTGCTGTCCTTCGACTCTCCCACAGAAACACAGGTAGAAGTCAGCTGCGTCTGGACTCAGCGCTGTTCTGAAATCTGTCCCACTTCGGACATCAGGAACTTAGAGTTGTCAAAGAAAGCAAAAGATGAGGATGAGGATAAGGAGAAGATTGAAGAGCAAACTCAGCCCAGTTCATCGCTAAATCATGGGATCCATTTCACATGTGCTGCAGGTACGAGAAGAGGAGTGCTGGAGACACCAGAGAGCAAGCAGCAGGTATGAGAGCGCATCCTGCTGCAAGTGAAGCGGAGCGAGACAGAAACTTGCACTGTGAGTGTCTTCACCCCAACCAGCCTGGTGCCGTAAGCAGCTTAGGGTTGACGTTCAGCCTGATTATGTTCTGGGTGGAGTTAGGTTTGTCCATGCCAAGTTTGTTTACCCAATGATGTGTGGGAGAGTCACTACCCGAGTCCTTTATAACCCAAACATGTTTAATAAAGAGCCCTAATTTGGTCCAATCTTTCTAAACATATGTAAAAAGAATTATTTTTGCTCTATCTAAATATATATATATATTCAACCTAGATGGGCAGTACATTGTGGTAGTTGTTAATATTGTTGCCTTGCAGAAAAAAAAGATGTGGGTTCAAAACCTGACAGAATCCTTTATGTGTTAAGTGCACGGGTTCACTGCATCTATTGTGAATCAGTTAACTGGAAACTGTAAGGGTGTTTTTACATTGAGTACACTCAGGTTGACTGGGGACCAAAATTGCAACATTTGTTACATTTTCAGCTGCAGAGGTTCGCTTTCACACTGCACTGTGTAAAACAAATTAAACCCTTTGAAAAACCTGTTTGGCCCCTCACATGTGGTGGCGCTTCTCCAAGAAACACAGATGGAAACGACACAAAAACAAGAACTCAACGTCCTTCTTCACAAAATGTAAATGATGTCAGATTTTAGCAGTTGTAGGATTTCACTTTTACCACTGGTAGAAGACACGAGCCATTTCTCCCGCTAATACTAGAATCATGTGTTTGTTTGGATGAATTTTACCCAGAATGCCCTGCGTTATACTCTAGTTCCTGCTTAAACTCTACCACCAAAGTTTAT
>NW_015115057.1:0-65064 GCF_001443285.1 Poecilia latipinna
ATTGTCAGATTATTTGACTAATAATAACAAGACATTTTCCGGTGGAACTGGTACTTTCTCATCAATGTTAATGAATTTCTAATTTAAACAAGCTCCCACATCTTGCTGAAAAGTTACTTGTAAGTTAGTTTTGCCTTAAAATCTCAACTTAAAACACCTGTTTAGAGTTGCTTATGGCTAAATTAGGATTAGAGTGCGGGTTTTGATGTCTTCGATGTTTTTAATGTTTTTATCTTCACTTTTTATCTATTATTAATTTCTTTTTATTTTTCTTTCTAACTGTCTACGTTTTAATGATGTAACCCCCCCCCGGAAAACGTCCCAGTTAAACGACGTTTAACTAAAGTCCTACGGGGTTTAGAGTCCCAGTTGACGGCGTTTCAACTAAAAACCTAGAGGATGGAGTCCTTGTCAAACGGTGTTTTTGACTAAAACAGAGGGTTGGAGGCCCAGTTAAACGACGTTTAACTGAAGTTCTAAAAGGGTTTTAATGTTTTTATCTTTTTTTTAATCCTTTTCAAAATCTCTTTTTTCTCACTGTTTATTCTGTCACATGCTGTTTGCATTTTAATTATGTAAAGCACTTTGAAATGCCTTGCTGCTGAAATGTGCTATGCAAATAAAATTTGATTGATTGATTGATTATTTTAAGAGTACTAAGATATTTGCACGAAAAAAAAAACAGAGCAGAAAGACACTTGGTAAGACTGCTAAACGACCCCAGACACACCGAACATCAACTTGTTTCCTCCTCCTTCCTGATATCACTGAGCGGTTATTGCCGCTCTCTGCATCTTTATCTTTTCATCGTTCCCCAAAAAGAATCCGCCACCGCCGGTGCGTAAAGTGCGCGGAGGTGTGGCTCGGTTTGGATGACATCAGCCTCCTTCTGCCGAATATGTGCGCGCAGCCGGAGTCAGATCGACTCAGTTCGGCTCCGGCAGGACCCTGGAGCCGTCATGAAGTCCGGAGCCCGGAGCTGATCCCGGACTTAGTCCCGCCTGGAGGTGGGTTGAACTCCCTCTTGGATTATCTGTCTGTTTGTCTTTTGGTGGAGAAGACCCGGAGCTCTGCTGGGGATCTGTGGCGATCGGAACCAGACAGGGGGCATGGATCCCTCCCGCTGGCTCCTGCTGTTTCTCTCTCTGGCGCTCTGGATCCAGGACGGGATGTGCCAACACCTGAACCACTTCATCCGCCCCATCCCCAGCGACTCTCTGCCCGTGGAGGTCCTGAAGGAGGAACCGGACCCGCAGCTGGACCCGAAGGAGAAGGACCTGAACGGGACGGAGCTCCGGAGCCTCCTGGGGAGCCATTTCAATCCGGACTTCATGTCCGTGTCCCCGCCGGAGGACCTCTACGAGGACGACCCGGATCAGAGCCCGAAGCTCACCGGACCCATGCCGAAAGAGATCCGAACCCTGGAGCTGGAGGTGCTGTTCGGCAAGAAGCAGCAGAAGGCGAACCGGAAGCTGCGCAGGATGCTCTGGGCCTACACGCTGTGTCCGGTGGTTTACGCGTGGACCGAACTGGGCTGGCGGTTCTGGCCGCGCTACCTGAAGGTGGGCAGCTGCTACAGCAAGCGGTCCTGCTCGGTTCCGGAGGGGATGACGTGCAAACCGGCCAAAGCGACTCACTTGACTTTCCTGAGGTGGCACTGCCCGCAGAAAAAGGTTCCGCAGAGGTGCGCCTGGATCCACATCCAGTACCCGGTCATATCCGAGTGCAAATGCTCCTGTCCGAACTGAGGGGAACCGGCTCCGGATCCGGATCCTCAGAACTGTTCAAAAAATCTCAGAGGAGAATCGCTCTCTACGTCTTCAGATTGCTGTATTACTTCTGGACTAAATTTTATAAATGATGGTCAGTTGTATATATATATATATATATATATATAATCTCTGCTCTACTGTATTAATATAAGTCATATGTGTCTGTTTCTTATTTATAAGACTGAGTTAAACTTCAGTTTTCAGGAAAGTTGTCTCGATGAATTTTCATTATTTGCCTCAAGAAGTTCAAAACTTGGAATTAATCAATGAATTCCTGTTTGAATTGAAATGTTCTTCCACTGTGGGATCAGAAGATGGTCAGAAACTAATTATTTATCACCAGGCTTTATTATAACTGGATTACTGAACTGTTCATGATCACACAATTGCAACATCTGGTTCTACAACAAAGCTCCTATTTAGTTTGAGAAGGACAACGCTCATATGAATCAAAATTGGAATTAAATGTAAAGAAATATTTTGATAACATTTGATCTATTTTGGCAAAACTGTGGTGGTTTAAATGCAATAAAAGAGATGACAATCCCCTATTTTTATGAGGCGAGGGGGGTACTTAAAAGAACTTTTAGAGAGAGATGTGAATTGTTTACAGTACTCCACATTTTTACAAAAAAATAGAATCTTGATATTTGTACAAAAAAAGACACGTTTCTGTCATTTAACTTGTAAAATACCAAAAGTTCAAATTTCTTCAATAAATGTCTTTATAACTATCAGTTGGAAAGTTGTCTTGTTTTTAGCATTAATACAAGTGACTTAAATGCCATTTATAACACAATATTTATGTGTCTCCAAAAGAAACATGCTATTTTCTCATCTATAGTTGTTGCGTTACAAAAGAGAATAACTTTTTTTGTTCTTTAAATTTATTTTTATATGGCAACAAAATGTTGGTCTGAATTTGACACCAAGCAGGACTTAAGCATCTTGGGGGGGAAAATAGAAGAACCGTGAACCATAAAAACAAAATCATTTTTAATTTGAAACTAATAACATTTTACCCTCCAGAGCTTCCTTTCTGTAATTTTCTTCTATTTCCAATTTCCCAAACTTGCAAAAACACCAATATAATATATAAAAAAATTGTTGTCATAGATACAATAGTTGTACTTTCTTTCCCTTTTTTTCATGTTTTCAGGAGTTTTCTCAAATTCCCCAGACTTTGTTCTGTGAATTGTTGGCACAGTTTATGTCCCACTGCAAATATTTATACAAATATTGCCCAAATTATTATTCATCTAAAAAAAAGAAAGAGGTATTCAAACCCCAGTGTTTCTGTAGTTTTACATGCAAAATCTAACTTTAGGATTCAAATTTAGTCAAATGGTTTTTTTGGTTTTTGTTATCTGTAGGTATCAAAATTATTTTTGTGGTCCAAATATTATAGTGCCAGTGTAATCACCCATAGAACAATTGCATGTTTATTCTTTTTTTTTTTTACTTAAATGTTTGATTCTCGCCGAAAAACATTTTTTTGATCACATATTTATACAGGATTCTATATGAAAAACTGAACACATTCAGGCAAGGTGTGCTCAATGTTGATATTTTACTCCATACTTTAGTTTTTTTTTTCTTGCTTTAAAACAGCCAGCAGATTAATTGATTAATAATTAGTCCTGCACTTTGAACTAATAAATAAATATAATGCAAATAAGATACTACTGGTTTCCTCTTTCATCAGAAACTTTTTTGTGAAATGTGAACGATTCCTTCAACAACGACAAAAAAAAAAATCACCTACTTATATGTAGCAACTTCCCTGAGGCACTCCATCTGAAAAAAAAATGAAAAATTTTTTTTTAAGAAAAATATACAATTTTTATATTAAGTATTTTCATGGTAGGGGGCTGCACAGTGGCAGCAACAGTGCTTGCTCCAAGGCAAGCACTGTTGCCTTGGAGCAAGAAGGTCCTGGGTTCTCATTGTGCATGGTGGATTCTCTCTGGGTACTCTGGCTTCCTCCCATAGTCCAAAAACATGACTGTTTCTCTAAATTCTCCTGAGGTGTGTGTGCATGGTTGTTTGTCTTTGTGTTGCCCTGCGATGGACTGGCGACCTGCCCAGGGCGTACCCTGCCTTTCGCCCGAAATGTCTTATCTGGAGATATAAGCAACAGCGCCCCTCCTGACCCGACCAGGGGCAAGGGTGTATGGAAAATGGATGGTGAAAAGTTATAAAAATTATGAGAATTTTTGCCTGTCCCTTGTTTTCTGACCTATAACTGAAGCTTTAATGAATGTCAAACACACCGTAGGATGCCAAGCTAACACATCAAGGTAGCCTCATAGCTGACTGCTATTGACACAAACCATGGTCAGGTTTAGACAGACAGGATGAGTAAGACAGGTGAAGAATCAGGGCGTTTTCAGCTTAGTCCGTTCCATCTTCTGATTGAAGAAGACATAAACCAAAGTCTTCCCAAAGACACTGCTGTCTGAGGAGATTCTCTTAATGGCACGGGAAAGGACAGATAATTGAGGAGGTTTTAAAGTTTTCTCCTGTTCTCATTACTATTAATAAGCATACAGTAGCTGAGTGTGTCTGAAGGCTGTGAATGCTGTCTGATGACTCAGATCGTATACACATGCCTCCACCTGTCTGCCGCTGTTAAGGTGACCTGCAGAGAGCCCTGAAAGCCAGACATGTCGCTACAGTCTGCTGAACCGTGTGCCAACATACACAACCTGCTGCCGTCAGGTAATACCAGTTAGTGACTGGGAGGCTCCGTGTACGTGTGTGTGTGTGGCAGGGAATGTTTGAGTGGATTTGCAAAAATCCCAGTGGAGTGAATTCTCCAACTTTCACCAAATGTTTGGATGTTTTTTAACTCAATGTCAAGGTGGGCAAGTATCAGTAATGACCTTAGGGAAGCAGGTTCATTGGGAGACGGTTGATGTCAGACAATTTCACTGGTCAGTGCAACAAAGACATATATATTATAGCTAATAATCCCAGGAGTGGAGATCCTACTTGAAACATCCAAACTCAAAATCTAAACTCGAAGATTAGGGATTGCCTTAATGAAAACGCTGGCTGCAGTACAAGGCGCTAAAGTGGACTGGTGGTTTGGACATCGTGTTTGAGGCTCTCTGTTGGACGTTCTTAGTGGTTTCTGTGTCTAGCATAATTTTTTGGATGTGCCTTTTACGCTGGCTGATGAAGCTGATTGTTGCTCCCAGCCAAAGAATCCTATTAATCAAGCTTCAGAGTTGATTTTAAACTTTTGGACCCAATTCCAATTTTTTACAGCCTTTTAAAAGCTTCCCGTTTTGTTCCTGAACAGGTTTGTCCGAGAAACTAGAACATAAGAATTTTCCGAATAAAACTTCTGCCTCTCCAGTTCACTCCTAGTGTGGGTCAAACATAGCAAGTGAGCACATGATGTGCGTTTGGGCCTTTGTTTTATTTTTCCCCATTGGTGTCACTTCAGCAGGCGTTGATCCGAAAAACGACCCTTCTGGATGTTTCACTGTCCTTGTCTGTTTGATTAAGCCTTGACCAATTCCTCTGGGAATGATAAAGTTGTGTTCTCGGTATCCGTCATCCCACGACAGACCACTTCAGGTGCTGCTCCTCCGCCATGAGAGACATTTTCTGGCTCATGTAAAGACACCAAATTGCATCCTGAAAACATTTCATCAACACTTCAACGCGATTCTGCCAAACCTGATCTCTTCCACTTAAGGGGAAGTGTTTAATGATCAGCAGGCAGTGCTAATAATTTTGACTTTCAGACAGTTTCTTTCAATCAACCATTTGACACGCAGACAGAAGGAAACAGTAGTAGGTGCTGTTTACAACAATGTTTCTTATTCGTGATGTCCAAAAAAAAAAAAAAAAAAAAAAAAAATATCCAGCAGGGGGTAGCAGAGTAGGTCGTGTATTCTCCATTAGGACTGCAGGTCTTGGGTCGGGGCAGGTCACACACACTGCCCCACAGAGTTCCCACTGTTTAGCCCACTCCAGCAAACGCTTCGTCGTCTCCTGCTCCTGACAGGGACTCGCTTCAGGAAAATTCCACCTCTCTGCTTTGGCTCTGAGCAGAAATCTGCATCAGCTTCATGAAGCGAAAGCATCTGTGTTCCAAGATGCACGATTTTCCGTTTTTCAGTGTTCAGTCAGGTTAAAGTCGCTCCGTGCACAGTCTTGTCTTGTCACACACGGTCAGTTTGATTCCTGCCTTCAATCGGTGTCTGGGAGCTGGAATTACACTGGGACAATAAAATGCATTTAGTGATTTAATGATGAGTTTGTTTTCTGTGAAATGCTCTTCTGGCAGAAATTAAGTTTGTAAAAAAATTCCTTCTGAAGTCTGGTAGGAGTGCAATCGATTCCGTTTTATCTACATAGATTTAGCTTACGTAAATTGTCATCTCAAGGCACTTTACGCGACAAACGTTTTCAACTTTTAGAAAACTCTGGGAAGCACCAACAAACCTGAGGGGCTTCATTAGGAACACAAGGAACAGTGAGATCTTTCACATGTGATGCCGTCTGATTATTAAGGGCATTAATTGTAATTTTAAATTGTATTCTGGATTCAATGTGGAGGTAATAACGAAAAGGTGAAATTGTACTTATAAAAATTTCCAATGATCCAGTTTTAAAGAGATTAAAGAAATGGTTCCAATCTTGTGGCTCTTAACTTCATGGGCACAGAGTCACAACACAGCAATGAAGTTTTCCACATCTACCTCTCTCTTTCCACATTTTTCTTTAGTTATAGTTCAATCATGAGCTGAAGACTTAATAACTAATAAATACAAAGAAAATAAGTGACAAAGAAAACAAGTTAAATATGTTCTGGGAGAATATGTGAGCAAACACTGCTATAATTTATTTGATTTTTATTTTATATTGATCTTCTAGGCATGGATTTTTCCACATTTTGGGTGGACGTTTTAAGAGTTATTGAAGAAAGTGAAGTTCTAATGAACAAAGAGAGAAATGGCCATTAAAACTCATGTGAGCTGCAGAGCAGCGAAGTCACACTAAGAGGTCATAGGTCAGCAAATGGATGAAGTTTGGTTCTTTGAAGTCGTGCTTAGACTGTATGACTGCAGTCTTGTGGCTGCAGTCATACACGTCATCTTTTTTATTTTAGATTGATAAATAATTAAAGGATTGCTGACAATGTTAACATAAAGGTATAGCTCAGTTGTTATTTTTTAAGTTGTTTTCTGATCAAATCTAAAATGTATATGTTTATGTGCCAGACTAGACGAAGACGGTTTAACGTCCGTCTTCGTCTAGTGTGGTTTTGTTTTTGATTTTCATGGTTGCTACATAAGCATCCTCAAATTAAAAATAAAAAATGTTGTCCTGTAAATTTGATAAACTCGTTAGTTTTCACCGTTTTAACTTACTTTTAAAAATAAAATTGCAATGATTTCATATTTTTCAGATGCATTTTAATTTATTTAAGAATCCTTTTTTTAGTTCCCATTTCCAACACCGTCCACTTGGTTTGTCGGCTGATGTTTCCTGCGGATGATACAGAGACACCTGCTGGTAGGAGACAGGAACTACACAAAGAGCGCCCAGTTGTTACGCTTTATTTCCCGAATCCTTCAGACGGCAGAGGCACACAGGCTACAAGGAATCTGAAGCTAATCAGCCGACGTGAGCACCAGATCCATATCAGATATCACATCATGAAACAAAAAAAAAATCCCCACGTATTTACATATATAAATAACACATAATTCAAATTCAAAATACACTGCAACGATGTGTGTATTACAAATGGTACAAAACTGGTTTAAGTGATACTGGGACGTTTCCGTCAGCTTACATCTGTACTGTGCTTAGTGCGGGAGATACTGTCCACGATACGAGTCAGAACAAAAGAGTTCACATTCAATACACCTTTGGTCCAAAGACGGAACACATAGAAAGAACTCCGATGGGAGTTCTTCAGGAGAAGCTCAGACATAGAAAAAAAATGAGGTCCAGGATAAAAGCGAGAGTCTAGAATCAAAATCTGGAGAGGAGCAGGAAGGTTTCAACAGATCGCTGGAGGGGGAAAGCTGGGAGGTGGCAGTGGAAGTCCAGCTGAGACCTGAGGACCTGCAGAAGAGTTATTAATGTCCATCTGATGGTTTCTAGAGTCCACATGCTGACAGCAGATTCTTACAAAAGCTTACTTTAACACAGACTGTTACCCTTTAATGGCGACTGACTTTGAACCAGAGTTGAATCCTTCCGATTCAATTCAAATCAAGGAGAAAAGACTGAGTTTGAAATGAAAATAATCATTTTCAGACTGTTTGTCCTAAAAGCGGCATGGAAGAAGATACATCTCCAACAGTGTCATTACAGAAAGCTTAAAGGACCATTATTCGCTTCTTTGGGGTGATTTCTCTCAACAAAAAAAACGCTTGAACAAAAAAAAATATACATATACAGATATTTCATTCAATTACATATAAAGTTCAGCTTGGGAATGAGACAAATTCAATTTTTATAAGCCAAAAGGTTTCCTTCACTGATGATCCGGGTCAGATCTAAAGCATTTAAGTATTTATTTTTTTTTTAATGGCAAGATCACCTGACTTCTTTTACTTTGAAATTAGCACCAAAATAATATCTGCAAAAATGTATCCGAACCCCTGATCGGCCCCAATTGAACCGGTGATTATTTTCTTCATGATGTAAGAATTTCCTGGTTCGATATTTCACCTCAAAGTCGAACAAATCAAAGCAGGGACATACCCAAAGTGAGTTGACCTCACTTTGGGTATGTCCACTCACTTGGCCTCACGGGAGCAGAAGTCAGAAGAGACGGAGTGGTGGTGAATGTTACAAAGATGGCTTTGCTGGTTGTTTCACCTCTTCGCCATTTAGTACCTTCGCTGCTCCGGTCATTTCGTACACAACTAGTTCAGGTCTAAATGGAGCAGTCAGGTGTGGGTTGCTTTGTGTTGAGATTACATCAACTTGTACCAGCCAGGTTGACGTTTTGTACCTGCTTTGCCAGCCAAAGAGGTTATTTTGCACAATCTACTCCTAGCTTACAGTAAGGAAACGTGTTTGTACATCTCCAGTAAATCTCTAACAGCAGATCACCATTGTTTGTATCTAGCAGTTGGCATGAATGAAAATAAAGAACCAAAATACATGAGAATAAAGTAGAACTTGAAGGTCTCACATAATACCACCTTTAAATTATAGTTGATCATTTTTATGATAATTCATCTTCATTATTGAGAATAAATAATTAACTACAATGAACTGACATACCATTGACTATGTATATGGGTATGAACTGGGGAAGGAACGAACTGACCTGGAGCTACTAACAATCATTAAACCAAACAGTGTCGAGCTTTATGGGCATCTGGTCTCCTTTGTAGCCACACAACAGAATACTGGCCATCTAACCACATGTAAGGAACCTTCTGGTACTAGTCCTTGTAAGGCTTGCAGAAAGCCTGAAAAGCCCACAATGGAGACCAAGATCACAGATTCTGGCTTCTTGGAAAGAAAACAGACTAGAAACTAACAAAAAGAGTCATGAAGATAACAGCTCAAGCCAAAAAACACAAGAGGGAAACGACAGTGAAGATGAGTGTTTACCGAGCTGATATGAGGACATGATTTAGTTTCACTGATGCTACAGCTTCAGCTTATATACAATAACAAAACAGGCTGGAGTTAATCAGTTAATATTTCCCAGCTTTAAGTTTGTAAAACTACTCCACCTGCTGACATGAACTGAGAACTGCAACATAGAGTTCCAGGTGACATATTAAGTATTATATTACCTCTTTTAATCACCCATTTTCAAGGCATATCATGGATAAAACCTAAGGGCGGAAACACGCCACAGACTGATCCAATCCTCTCCACCACCTAGAACTGCTGTCAGCAACAAAATATCAGCATATCAGAGCAGAGCAGACACCTCCAAAGTCTAGAACCTGACCAGGTTTTCCTAGTTTTCCTGTTGATGGACTGAGAAACCCCTAAACCATCGCAAGCACGGCTGTAAAGGATAACCCAACAACATTAAACAACCTTCTTAAGCTGCTCAGTTAAATGTGATCAGAGTCCAACTGCGGTCTAGACTTGAAAAAGAAACTTATTCAGAGTTCCTTCATTAGCAGGGCTGAAACGAGAATTCCGGGTCTTTCTTTCTTTTTAGTGATTCCGGGAGTTGAAGAATCCCACGCTGGTTGGCGACTCCTTCACCGTCACCGTGATGAAGTTGGCCGTGACGTCAGTAACAAAGACGTGCTCCATGAGGCTCCTTGCCGGCCTCCAGTCCGTTTCCGTGTCCGACTCGGCGGCGTTGCTGCTGACGCTCGGCCTAGTGTCGTCAGGAAACGATGATGGGTCGTGTTCCGACTCGCTGCTGCTGGTGTCGTCCGAATCGCCGGTGCTGAGCTCGTTCAGGTTGCGGTTCTGAGAGCTAGGCCCGTGTTTGTGCTCCTCCTGCCTGCTGCCTCCTGCGGGTTGCGTCCTGCTCCGTCCAGCTTCTGTGACACCGGGCCCGGAGCGTTGCCCTCCGGCTGTGGTTCCTTTGCCGACGCCGGTGCTGCGTGAACCCCCTTGCAAACCGCCACTTCCCGGAAGCTTACCAACGCTCTGCAGGTTGAGTGCTCGTAGATTCAACGCCTGGCTGGTCCGCTCTCTGGGCGTCGGTGAAGGCAACTGTTTGGAGAAACTAGAGTTCTGCTGTTTGTGTTGAACCAAGCCGGACTGACCGCCTACGCTGTCCTGCCTTCTGTGGGTCAGCGGGGGGCGCTGCGCCGCTATCGGATGTCCTCCGAAGCTGCTGTGCAGACCGAGAGGCGCTGGTTTCTGAGCAGATCCTTTAAAGGCGTCCGCTCTGACGCTTCCTGTTTCGGAGACGGTGCGTCGCAGTTCAGACGGCTTCTGTGACGGACTACCTTTGTTGTGGGAGGACGAGGCGGAAAGGGAGCGGCCGGCCCAGACGCAGTTAAGGGATCCGGGTTTGGAAGTGGAGCCCTGAGAGAAGGAGGAGGCGCCCTCCTCTCTGGAGCTCCGGCTCAGCCCAGGGTAGGTGAAGCTCGCCGGCTGCAGGGGCTTCTTCACACCGGGCCGCGGCTCATCTCTGGGCGACCTGATTGGCTGGTGGTGGCGTGGAGGAGAAGGAAGACTCTTTCCCTGCCGCAACGCCTTCAGGTCCGGGTGCAGCGGCTTTCTCCCGCGCTTCTTCTTACGCGGCGGATCGGGCTTAGCCAACAGGATCTGAGGCCGCTTCTGGGGCACGGGGTGTATACGAGGACTTTGCTTGGCCTTCTTCACGTGATCGTCGTCGTCATCCTCCTCGGAGGAAGAGGAGGGCTCGGATGAGAGGCCGAAGGAAGAGGAGGAGGAATGGCTGTCCTTGGTGTCAGTAGGTGGAGGCTGAGGACGAGATGAGAACGGATGAGTGGAGATAAAGACGAGACAGCGGAGTAAACAAGACGAACCAGTGTGGTTCAGTTACCAGGATTTTCCTGGGTCGTCCTCTGGGTCGTTTTCCTTTCTTCTGAAACAGAAGTTCCCGTTCTTGTTCTCTGGAAAACAGTCAGGAACAAAAATTGGATCAGGTCTTCCAAAACCAGTTTATTAGAAAAGATTAAAACCTCTTGTTGTTGGCAGAGGTGCACAACAAATCTGCTGGTGAGCGGAATCTTGATACTTAAGAGTCTGAAAAATTAGCCTCTCTCTAATGCTGCAATTTGATTCAGTTAGCTTTCATTTGTAGTCCCACCCGCATCCCGTTAACTGTAGATGTTCAGTGATATTTTTTTTTTATATTACAGATATTTACCATGACAAAAAACAACTAGAATGCTAAAATTATTTCCTGCTTTAGTTAAAAACACCCCAGTCCTCAGCTGTATCATCATCACAAGCCCAAACAAATACCATATTGTCCAAGTCCGACTTATCTAATCTGGCCGTTGTGTTGAAAAGCTCACAAACATGTGTCCTACCCCTGTTAATGTTGTGAATCCCTACTATTTTATTTTACTATAAAACATCATTTAGATGAAGTCAGATTTTTATTACATCCATGTGGCAGAGGGGGAGAAAAAGGATTTTGCTGTCCATGTTCAAAAACAAAAATGCTCATCAGTTAAAATTGGAACTGGCAGGTCAGAGCGCTACCAAATGTAATAGGCCTTAAACTCTGTGAACAATGCAAGCTCTGATTAATTATTTTGTTGGGATTGGAAACATTGGTTTTTATTTGAAACGTTTTTCTGAAAAAAAACAAAACAAAAAAAACACACAACATTGTTTTATAGCCGATGAATGCTATAAAACAAACGTCTCTCACCTCTTATGAAAAGCTGCCAGCAACCTCGGGTCCAGAATGTTCTCTTCAGGCTCCCAACTGTTTTGCCTAAAAAAAAAAAAAAAAAAAAAAAAAAAAAAACATCAGTAATCAGCTTCAGCCTCTCCAGATAGTTTGTACACAGATAGTTCATTCTAGGGAGGAACTCTGTGATGATTTTCCATTCACTGCTTCCTCCTCTCCCCTTCAGCACTGGAAAAGGCCATAAAATAAATCAAAGGACACAGCTTGATTAAGAATAATATGGCATAAAAAACATGCAATTAGTGTTTACAAAATTCCCAAATGCTTACAAAGTTTTCCCTATAAACAAAAACAGCAACCCTGCAGCAAACCGTGTGTCCAGCATAAACATCTTGCAGTTCGAGCCTCTTGCAGTAAACTGAACTTTAACTGACTCAAATGGCACTTTGATCACTTTTACAGTTTATACAAAATCGAGATTTAAATGCTATTAATAATATTCAGGGTTTCTTCCAGTGTATTATAAGCCTGGTGGGCCACCAGGCTTTACTTGTGCCCCCACCAGGCTAAGCATTGCTTACTTATTTCTTTTTCAAATGTTTGCAGTTTTAAAACTTTATAGTTGGTGTTCAGGTACTAATCTTCCAATATTTCAATAACACATAATTATCAAGTAATATCTTCAAATTTCCTGTCAACGTTTGACATTTTTTAACTCAAATTACTGGTTCAAAGCTAACATCCAACCAGTTTCTTCTTCCAGGTCCAGTTCAATGAATGTTTTGACGATTTTACTATTTTTTCTACATTAATTTCACTGAAATGTTTTGTTTGTTTTTTTTTCTTCTTCTTTTTCGTGCTCGTTCACAAGGTCTCTGACCGAAATATATCCACATAGTTCTGGTCTGGTTCATGTGTCCGACTGAGGCTGAAGTTAATAGTCTAACAGAATTCATCTAATATGGGTTCGGAAGGTACCACCGGGTTCCTGGCCCGCAGCTTAAACAATCTCTCTGTGTTAGCAGTTAGCAAGTGGTTCTGGTTTTGCTATTAAAACGACCGGAACCGCAGTTTAAACAACCTATTTGTGAAAGCATTCAACAGCTAGTACTAGTTCGGGCGGTACCAATCCAATTGGCAATGTAAACACCGTCTTTGTGTTAGCAGCTAGCAGCTAGCCGCAGCTACTCACTTGGAAGACCAGCCTCTCCACTTCACCAGATACTCGAACTTTCCCTGCAGAGACACACACAGTAAGCACAAGAACCGGAACCAGAACACACAGAGAACTATGGACTCACGGTAGGGTCCGTTTTTACCTTCCTCTGCCGTTTGCTGAGGATACACTCAGCATCGAATACCTGGCCCACCGTCACCCCCTCCATCACTGCTGCTGCCGCACGATCTGGACTTTACCGGCCCCCGTAGCTCATCCTTACGGGTTATGTCCGACAGTAACCTCTGACAATCTTTCCTCACAACTCACTTTCTGAACACATATAATAATCATATTAACACCTGGGGTATTTTTATGGTTATTATTTATTTATTAAACATTCAATTAGTTTTTTTGTTTGTTTATTCGTGCATTTACTTAAAATTAATTATACTTGTCTGTTTGCAATTCAGGTTTTAATAAATGTATAGATAGTTTTTTTGTATAATATATCGATGAACGTTAATCTACATCCACTTAAGGCTTATAAAGCAAATCTATCAAATATGTCTTGGTAATTTATTCATGCAATTGGATAATTGATTTTCTGACTTTAATTAATTAATTTATTATTTATCTATTTTTATTGATTTGATTTAATATTAGTCATCCTAATATTTAGGATTAGGATGACTAATGTCGATTTATCATTTGTGTACTAAGCAGATTATTTCCTCCTTTCTTCCTTTATTTCTTTCTGTCATATTATAATTTTGTTCTTTTTATTTTACTTTTAATGTACTTATATTGTACATTTAAAGTACAATATAAGTATTGCTTCTTTCTTTTTGTGTTTTGTATTAATTATTCTTCTGGGGGTAGGGGGGTTACATTTGTATTTCTTAATTTTCTATAATATTTTAGTAATTTATTTTCCCAAAACAACAAAATTGTGGATACAATAACTGTCCTGCAGACGGCAGTAATGAACCAAGCGGACGGAACTGTGCCTGCGGAATTTTTCTTCTTGCGGTAGGAGCCAATTTCGTGTTGCACTGCTGGATGTTTGATAACCGTATGTTTACTGCTGAGCTGCTCTTCATAGGTAACTATACTTCTATTACTACTGAACCCAGCTATTAAAACTGAACTCACGATTCGTTTAAACTCGGTGTTTTGTTTTGTTTTGTTTTCTTTTGTTTTGTTTTTGCCTTGAGTCCTGGTTGCAGGTCTTATTATGTAGTGAGGAGGATAAACACTGACCTCAAGTCAGGTTAGGTATATATGTTCAGACATGTAAAGACATTAAACAGCTGATTTGAGCTCTGACTTAATCATCGTGAGCTCAGCAGAAAGTTTCCCTTCTGCATTCTTAGCAAAAGGGAGACAAATTAGCTGGATACAGATAGAAATAACGATTATAGATAAGTCAACTGGAGAGACACAACTGTGCCCATTACAACAATTTTACTTGCAAAAGCTTTTGGATATTTCTCAAGGTCAGAGTCAGTTTCTCATACTTCATTCTTTTGTTTATTCAATATTCATTTGAAAGATCATGGCTTTGAACCCCAAATGCAGTGTACATTGTGCTCTGTTTGACATGCAGCTGAGCCCCTCAGGTGAGATGCTGCTGCCTCTTCTGCTGCGTCAGTCCTTCTCGCCCCTGTTGACGGGATGCGTCCGGGCGCTTCACGGCAGCTCTCAGAGGACCCTGCTCTCCCAGGGTGAACACTTGCTTCAGCGGCGGCCTGCGTCTCGCCTCCCGACGAGGAACCACAGCAGGAAGTCCAGGGATCAGGAGGAGGAGTGGAGGACCAGGAACAAGACGGTGCTGACATACATTGCTGCTGCCGGGGTGGGAATGATTGGGCTGTCCTATGCTTCTGTACCTCTGTACCGCCTCTACTGCCAGGTGAGACACACACACACACACACACACACACACACACAAGGTTGCTGTGGGCCCGTGTGACCTCTCCGCTTTTCTCCCAGGCGACGGGGCTAGGCGGCATGGCTGTTGCCGGACACGACACGGATCAGGTGGAGACAATGAAACCGGTGAAGGAGCGCATCATCAAGGTGACCTTCAACGCCGACACGCACGCCAGCATCCAGTGGAACTTCAGACCTCAACAGACGGAGATCTACGTGAGACTTCCCACTCGTGCCATCGAACTTCCTGTCAGAGAAGACACGATCTTCTCCGCATTAAACCTTTCTCCTCTCTCTTCGCAGGTGGTCCCGGGCGAAACGGCGCTGGCCTTCTACAGAGCCAAGAACCCGACAGACAAACCCATCATCGGCATTTCCACCTACAACGTGGTGCCCTTTGATGCGGGACAGTACTTCAACAAAATCCAGGCGAGTTTCAGACTGCTTTCTCTCTGCAGAATGCTGAGAATTTTTAAAAAATAAAACAAAGGCTGAGGATTAGAGCAGAGAGGAGACCTTTTAACCCCCCCCCCCAAAAAAAAACTCTTATCATCTGAGCTACTGCTTCTCTTCAGCAGAGATAGGGAAGATGTGTACAATACCACACTTTTAAAATGTTGAAAATATTTTGTGTGGGCTTGTCAAGTAAAATCCCAATTAATCATATGGCCAAAGTCAATTTTTTGCCAAAACCACATGACTCGACATGAGCAGGGACCTTCTGTCTGTTGCTTGCAGTGCTTCTGCTTCGAGGAGCAGCGTCTCAATCCTCACGAGGAGGTCGACATGCCCGTCTTCTTCTACATTGACCCGGAGTTCGACGACGACCCGCGGATGGCTCGGGTCGACACCATCACGCTGTCCTACACCTTCTTCGAGGCCAAGGAGGGTCAGCAGCTGCCTCTGCCCGGGTACAGTTACAACTGAGCCGAATGCGGAGACGTCCGCCGGAGGAACCGAAGGCCGGAAAGAGACTCGTCACGTTTGTTCCCCGAGCAAATAATCCTCCATCTTCTGACGACTTTCCACGATAATCCGAAAGCGATCATGGTCAGGCAAAAGCGCGCCGTTCATTCAGTCAGTCCAAGATTTGCGTGAATATTTTGTTTTTGTTTTTGTTTTTTTTTTGACTTAATTTTCTGCACACGGAAGCGTTGCTCTGAACGGCATATTAAGAAGAAGAAGAAGAAGAGCTAAGGGTTTCGGTGACCCTGGTCCGGTCCATTTGATGCCTTAAAATGACAAGCAAGAAGCAGCGGAACTTGAAAGATGCTAAAAAATTCAGACTCAAGCGATATTTCTGGTGCTGCTGAAAGACTGGAAGCTCAAAGCCGTCAAGGTGGAGCTTTACGTGAATGTTTATTTTCAGTCACCTGTCAGGAAGCGGATCAGTAAATCCTGATCTGCACTTCCTTCCGAAACATACTCCTGTGTTTCCTGTGGTTCTTCCCGCGTCCTGCTGGGTTTTCAATGAAACAACCTCAGAGACATCCAGCAGCTCCGATCTGCAGAACGAACGCACTCCTTCTGGGGAATAATATAAATGTCTGCACATATGCATCACGTCTTTGTATGTGTGGTTTTTGTTTTGCTTTTTATTTGGTTTTATTGGACCTTCTCACAAGTGGGTTTTCTATGTATGCATAAGAATGACTAAATAAATAAAAAATATTTGCTTTTTAATGACACAGCTGTTTCTTTATGTATGTTTAATGATCAGATCAGTGATTGTCCATGAGAACACGGCTCAAAAGGCTGAACTGACACAATTTTAGGCAGGTGGTCATGTTGTTACACCTCAGTGGTGAATAACAAATGTCCGTAAAATTCACATTTTTTTTTAAATGAAACTAAAACGAGAAGACCTTCAGAAAAAACAAGAGTATAAAGAAATGGTAGGACCATAAAGACTTATTCTGTCATAAAAAATATATAAATCTTTCATCTGTGACTTGTTTTCATGTGTTTATCTTGGCTGTTTTTCCACTGAAAGTCGCAATTGCTGTATTTTAGCAAAAGCAAAACAAAAACGGAAAGAATTTTTGAATGAACGTGCTTTTATTTTGAAACCTCAAACGAGAAAGGAAAAAAAAAGATCTAAACTATTTTAATTTGATGTCACAAAAGTAGCCAGTCTCTCAATCAGACAGCTGCTCCTGCTCTAATTGATGTTCGTCTCCTCCAATTGGGATTCGGGGTTGCCCTAGCAACTCAATTGTTGGCCCAATCAGATTAAAGCAGGCAGATATCTATCCCTGTTCTCTCTCTCTCTCTCTCTCTCTCTCTCTCTCTCTCTCTTTCTTTCTTTCTCTCTCTCTCTCTCTCTCGAGCTGGGAGGCGAGGGTTGAGTCCCCGAAGGTCCGCCAGCTGGTCCTCCTCTGTGAGCAAGTCGGGGACCCGAACAGAACCGCGCGCCGAGCTGTTCCAGCTGCAGACTGAGGGGGGCGTGGCGCGCAGGTAAACACTGAACGCGTAGACGACGCGGGGACGCGCGTTTTTATTTACTCCTCTTCCTCCGCGGGGAAGAGGAGGAAGAGAGCACAGCTCGTGATGGGACACGAGCCGCGAGGATGAGCCACAGAACCAGAACCAGTCCGATCCGAGCCTACGACTTCCTGCTGAAGTTCCTGCTGGTGGGAGACAGCGACGTGGGGAAGGGGGAGATCCTGGAGAGCCTGCAGGACGGAGCGTCCGAGTCCCCGTACGGGTACAACCTGGGTGAGTGAGGATGGGGGGGTAGGACAAGGGCTAAACGCGTCCGATTTTAGTGTGTGTGTAAAGTGGCGTCCACTGTTTCAAGGCTTACCGTGGAACAACGCAGTGTTATGTTGGCAGGATTCTCTAATAGTTTCCTTCCTGTGATCAAAAAAAAAAAGAAAAGAAAAAGAAAACATTCCTCCAGGCTTTCTGAAGCCCTGGCAGAGTTTTTACTTGGTTTCTAGCTTCCTTATCACACAGTTCCAGTCTAGTTTGACGGAATTTAGAATTTGTTTATACAAGAAGGAGACTCCAAAGTATTAAAAGTGTTCAAATGTCCAGGTAAAACAACTCCCTGAAGCTGCAGGTCTGAACTGGAGAGCTTGAGAGTAACAACCTCAACCTCAAAATCCAATATGAATGAATATGGTTATTACACAAGTCTTCATCTGCCACTTTATACACCACCAAAACACACTGCCACCCCTCGGCCCCCTAACTAATGGTGCATTTGATTTGTCTCTGAAGTTGGAGATAATGGCACAAGTTGAATGTGATTCAAGTTGCCAGAAATGCCAGTAAATAGAAATCAGATTTCCAACTTTACTTGCAAATAATTTGAGTACAAAAAGAACCCCGTATGCATTTAATGAAGAGAAAAAAAAACTTAGAACCCCCCCCCACCCCCATAAACTTAAGAAATGCAAAATACAGATTCAGCATAACATTGAGAAATCTACAAATCCCCTTTTTGCATAAAAAGTTTTACACCAATCAGAATCTGTGTTTTGGATCTACTTCGCCCCGTTCTGTGTGTGTCTCTGTTGGGTGTCGATTAATCCACTTAAAGTGCAGACAGTTACCTTTGCGGTCACCAATGAATCTGATTCTGAAATTTGTACCGTTTTGAACGAGGAATTGGGGGAGGGGGGGCATGTTATATTTCTTAAAAACAGGGAAATAACACTTTATTTTAACGAAGCCTGTGAGTTGTAAATCAACCATCAGCTCCCCTGCAGGGGCTTTCAGGGCATATGCTGTGCGCAAATGGAAAACTTGTTCAGGATACAAAAAAACAAAGAAAAAAAACAGAAAACTCTTATTCTGGCCGGTTTCAGTCCTAATAAATCACACAGAGTATTGTAATAAATCACACAGAGTATTGTAGAACCTTTTGTTCCTTTCGTGCCAAATTCATAAACTACAGAAAAGCATATTAGCTTGGTTTGATCATTTTAACTTAGCGGAGCAGTTAGCAAACTGCCAAGTTTGTCTGCCTGAATGATAAAGAGTATTGCTTCTCTCTCTGCTCCCACATTTAATGCGGGAATCACCATAGCAACTAAGGACTGACTTCTATTCTGATTAATAAAAAGGTCACGCATTGCGTTTCAGTCGTCCTGTCAGGATTTTGTTCACAAACTATTTTGTTACTCCATTTGTTTAAACAAAGTAAAGTCGCAAAAGTTTAGTTTATGTGGCCTTTATTCGTCAGTAGCTTAACAGGAAGAAAGGTAAGAAAATTTTTCCATCCAGTTGCCATGCAATTTTTTAAAAAAAAGAAAAGAAAGAAAGAGAAGAGACTTTCGATCTACTGGTTTGGAGCGAATCAACCAGGCTACGCAAAATCGTGATGTTTTTATTTTTTATTTTTCTAATCAGATGTTGACACTACGCATGGCTGTCCTAAACAAGATGTAGAGGTTGCAAATTCTCATGCATCCTTTCAGAAAAATCGGACTCCTCCCCCTCGTAACTCTGGTATGGCATAGAACCGCCAGAGGATGGGAGCGTTTTTCCTCTCCCGTTCCGGCCAAGACTTTCCTCTTCGTCGAGAACTCTGACTCTCCTCTCCTGTGCTGAAGGTCTGGATTGGGAAGGTTTGCTACAATTTTCAATTTTGCAGTTTCCATCAATGTTTTCTAATATGATACTTCAAAACTCACATGGTAACAACCCTACTTACTTTAGCCTTAATTGACGCTAATCCACAAACTCAAAATTTTCGAGACATTAAGAATAATTTTAAGATTACAAGCCAGTATTTTAAAGATGCTTAATCAGTTCTATTGGAACTGATAAAGTGAAGATGCCATATCTGTTTTAGGTAGTTGCTGCTTATGGTCTTGTCCACAGACTTGTATATTTTAAGACTGTGAGTTTGAATTTATATGAAGATATTAGGTCCATGTTTCATATTTAAAGTCTTGTGGCATTCAAGGTGCTAAATGTCTGTTATTACGTTGACAGGACCAAATGCAGAAGGCGGTGTTGATGTGGCTTTTTCTGTGTCGTTTTGACGGGGAATAAAAGCAAAAAGCGAATAAATCGGTCTGCTGCAGCCTTCATATTCCAGCAACAGATAAAGCCTTTCTGAGAGGCAGCACAGCAGCAGCAGCATCAGCAGCAGCTCACTGCAGGGAGTTGGGTCAAAGGTGACGGGATGATGGTGAGGAAAGCATGGCTGTGGCATCTGAATCATCAACAGCGACCTCCAAAGAACAAACTCAAGGACAAAATCTGTTTCTGCAAGAGGTTATTGGAAATCTAAACTAGATTTTTCTAAAAGAGGGAATTAGGTTTGTGTTATTCGTGGAGACATCCGACTGCAAATCAGACAACAAAGTGTTACAGGATCTCAAGATTAATTTTAGCTGCGCGTTAGATGGAAAAATAATGTCAGTCATTGTCATCTGCAAACTGCCTTTATGCTCCAGGTCTAGAATAAGTCATCAGTGTTTTATCTTGCAAATCCAGACGGTTGTTTTGATATTCCTGTAAGTTAAAGGGACAGTGCGCCTCTTTGGAGATGAGCTTAAAGGGCCTGTGGTGCTCTAAGATGTCTGGAACTGTCTCGGAAACGATCCCCGCCATAACCTCGGCTCCTCGGTGAGGATTCCTTCCCGGTTCTCCAAACTGAGATCACTGCATGGGAATTTCTGACTGGACATTCTCACCCAAACCAATGGAAATCTGGACTATCCATTTAAAATGGAATGTAGTCTGAGCTGCCGCAGGACCGCAACAGATTGAGGAGACGTGTTGATGTCTCTCAGTACACTTCTGCAACTTTGACTTGCACGTTTTGTTTTTTGTTTTTATGTTTGAGATGCCCAGGGAGTTGATTTTATGTTGGTTTTTTTGGGGGGGCGGTGCAGCTCAGTTAGTGGAAAACTGGAGGGTTTATCCTTGGATTTTCTGCGTTTCTGGGTCATGGCAGCAGACAGAGACATAGCTGTGGTCCACTGTCTCTCTGCCAGGGGACGACTGACTCTCTTGAGGTCCCAGAGGGGGGCCTCCGGGCCTCTGCCAAGACCAGAGCAGAGCTGCTATTACGGGCTGCCAAATAAAAAAAAAACAACCACACGGGGAAGACTTTATTACTGCCGACGTGTGTGCAGAAAAATGCTCGCAAACATCGACGGAGTCTGTGCTTGTGGATTGTATTGGAAGTCTCTCCAAACGAGGACCGAAACGTTCTGCTCTTCGGAACCAACGGCTCCATGTGCGACTGTGAGTCATAATAATAAAGTGAAGATGCAGCAGATACAGCCGGGGGAGAAGCTCTCACTCACACACCCACGGCGTGCGGGTGGGTGTGATTTGACCTTGATGAAAACACACACTCCTGTGTTTGGATGAAACACGGCACTCCGTGACAGTTCTCATCTGAAGTGCTTCTCCGAGACTCATCTGATTGCTGCACTTGATGCATCAACAAATACTACGTGCGTGCGTGCGTGTGTTTCTATTTTACTATTGTGTCATATTTTTCGGCAGGATTTTTAAAACGTCTGTAACCACCAAACAGGCTGTTGGACTGACCAATCAGAGCAGGATTAGCTTCGTATTGGCACAGACTTTTCTAAATTCTCACCCATAATGCATTGCATCAACGTGGAGGGAAAACATTGTGTATGGTCAGAGACTGTTAGACTGGAGGGGTTTTTTTTATTGAATTTTTTAAAATAATTGCTCTCTTCGGTGCTCCTAATCCTTAGTCTTAGTTCTCATTCTTCAGGTTTTTTTTTTTTTCAGTTTTAGTGATTAGTGTTTTCTCACAACTACTGTATTTTAATTAGCTTCTCTTATCCCAGCGCTTTATTGCACGTTAGTCATATCCCTCGGCTCCTCCAGCCGAGCATCGGTTAATTAGACTCACCTGATACCTTCTCCCTGTAATTATCCTGTCTTCAAGCTTCAGTTTTCTCCTTTTTTTTTTTTTTCCTGCATATTTCTTGCTGGCCTGGTTCTTGTTCATGTCTGTCCCCTCTCTCTCTCTCTCTCTGTCTCTGTCTCTCTCTGTCTCTCTGTCTCTCTGTCTCTGTTTTGAAAGTTGGACTTTTGACTATTTGATTTCGACTCCTGCCTGCGGTTTGGCTCGGTCCCTCACAAAATCCACACACAGTAAACACGGCACTTTTAAACTGACTTCTGTATTCAAACAAACAATAAAACAGTTTGATTTTTATCAGGTACATTTTTACTTGGAAAAAAACCCCCCAAAAAAACATGATTTTGAATATGTGGACTGATTTTCTTTCATTTTAGTCACCTTTGATCATTATGATTGTTTAGCAAAATCTTTTTAAATATCCAGTATAAGAGGCAAATTAATGTTCTTTTTTCTTACCGGTCTCATTGTGATGTGCTTTAACCTGCCCCTACTGTTGTAGCATATTTCACATAATTGCATTACATCACTCTTGGTGCAACAAACTGTCCACCATCCCTCCAAACTTACTACAGCACAGGTTATTAAAAAGCTGTGAGCGCGCGTTACATAATCAGAGTGTGCGGCCTTCGTAGAGGCTCTGATAATTACTGTTATGAAGGAGACGAGATGCTCACTGCTTTTGTTCGTGCAGGAGGAGTCCCAGGACAGAAGCTGGATAATTACATCTAATCGGGAATAAGGAGGGAATAAATTTGGCATGGTTTGGCGGCGGGCGGGGGGCTCTGCACAGAACGCTGGTAATAACCGAGCATCACTGTCGGGCGTCTGACTGCTGCGAGTTCAGATGCTTATCAGTGAAATTCCATAGGAAATTAATGGATGGGTTGGAGAGATCACAGAAGCAGGCAGACTTAATAACATCACACACACACACACACACACACACACATGCTGTTATTATGTTATTACAGCACTGTGAGTAATCAGAGAATATGTTAATGTGTGATAAGGAAACAAATTGGTCATATAAAGCAAGAAAGAACTGAGGTGTGCTCATCGTTCTTTTCTATTATTTTCCACCAAGTTCCTTTTTATATCTGTGCAGATTCAGGGCTGGATTTAGAAGAATAAGGGCCCCTGGGCTCGAGCAAGAGTTGGTGCCCTATTCCCTGCCCGAACAAAATAACGTAGAGAAATAAGTATTTTACTGATGCCATCTACAGAACAGTTGGTAGGTCTTTGCAGGTACAAACTGATGCTCTATTTGAAACATCTGGAAGATGGCTCCACGCTGGTCCCAGAAACATTGTTTTTTTGTTGTTGTTTGTTTTCATCAACCATTATTTTTAGTTTTAAATTTAAAAAAGAAATCTGACGATGTCATAAAAAAACCCCCGCCACATGTAAAACGAGTCCGTGACTTTAATATGAAGTGTGATGTTTCTTAAACATGCATAATACAAGCAAAAAACATATTTTAAGTTTTTTTCCCCTTAAATTAATAAAGTTATTAACTGTATTTCAAAGAATCTGCTTGCAGTGTAGCTTACTTGGCAGATCCACGAGTTGTATGGTGGATTTCGATAACAAAAATGATCTAAATTAGTCTCGGTGCCACAAAATCATTGAAATAGCCCTGTAACACACTCCAAAAATGGCACCTAATTTTAGTATTTCAGTGCTTCATTATAATTCAACTCAAAAATACTTTTATTTGTCCCACAGGGAAATATAAATTAAATCGATGCTTTGAGCTTTCTCTTTTTCAAACCTTAAAATTTGGGGTCGTAATTCAAGTATTATTTGAGCTTTTGAGATGCCAGTCAGCTCCTTCCACTTCTAAAAATGACAGATTGTTGCCAAGGTTACACATCATAACAACTGTCTGAAAGTAGTAAAAAAAATTTTAAAAAAACGTTTAAGCAGCTGCAAAGCATCTCAAACCAGGCGGAATAATTATTTGAACATGCAGTGGCTCAACTAAAGAATAATTTGAACAAAAAAGAACAAAGCGGTAGCTCAAATGTGTGCAGAAAGCACAATCTAGAAATGTCAACATGGAAGAGTTAGAAATTTTGTAAAGAAAAGAAGAATGAGGAGGTTATTGTTTGCTTGTTTTTTTCCTGCTGCGTTTCAGGAATCGACTACAAGACGACGACCATCCTCCTGGACGGGAGACGAGTCAAGCTGCAGCTCTGGTATGAAAACACGAGGAAAGCGGCTGGCTGTTGTTCAGCAGCCGTCCTCACAGCGTGTGATCTACAAGCAGAGAGTGTGGTTGTGTAACAGCAGAGCAGAGGAGGTCCTGGTTCGGTCCAAAAATAAACAGCAAGCATGTGAGGCAGCTTTGACTTGATGGAGGTTTTGTTTTTGTATTTTTTTTATTTATTTTTTTTCCAGGTGACGCAGCCTCCAGCTTCAGCTTTGATTTAAACTGTATTTATGTCAAGGCTCTGCGCGAGGCGAGCTAAAGTTCGCTCTGCTGTCAGATTACGAACATGTTTTCTCACTGGTTTCGGTTATGACGTAAGAAGATTAGAAGTGACAAATCAGGCATTAGGACAGGGTTTCGTACATCAGAAGTCTGAAATCTCAGAGCCACCCGACATACCGAGGTCTTCAGTAAGCAACAAATCAGCGAGCAACTCCCTTTTCAACACTGTTTGGATGCCTTAGCGCTTGCACCGAGTCCTGATTTGGTCCTGTAGCAGTGTCCCTGAAGGCCTGTTCAGAGGATCTCCAGTTCTCCCTCATTAATCAACAGAGAGAACCAAGTGGACAGGAAATTGCTTCAGGGAGTACAGTCTACGGCGCGGTTTCAGCACCAAAATTAAGACGATTACACACTCGGTGTTGGCTACATGTCATAAGCGGCTGTATCCACTTTGAAGGGTTAAGAGTCACAAAAGACAATCGACACACGCATGACTCGGTCGCGTTGGACCACCTAGAAACCAGCGACCGGACTGGATGTGGTCTGAGAAAAGACACCATAAACTCTGGGTTTATGTAAGCGTTACTTTGAGGATCAACAGCTGGTTTCTGCTTCGTGCCAAGTAGAAACTAAAATGTCTCAACTTGGGGAAAACATAACAGCTGGGCCAGGAGCAAGAGAATCCAGTCAGAAAACCAAATGTCCTAAATGCGTATCCCCATCAAAACTGTTGCTTATGCCCAAACTGGAGGGAAAAAAAAAACATTGTAGATATAAATGGCGACTGCTCTGAACCAGCTGCTGTCAGACTGAGGGAACTGATGTCTGGAGGTCTTGAAACATGGATAAGGTTGTAAAGTTCATCCATAAAGTGTATTTTATGTTTATTTGCATTGGGGTGTGGGAGGAAGTATCTTATTTTTCTCTCCTTATGTATGTTTTTGTTTCAGGGATACATCCGGACAGGGTCGGTTCTGCACCATATTCAGATCCTACTCCAGAGGAGCGCAGGTATGGATCATGGAGATTTCACCAAGGTTCCCCCCCAGAAAACCTGCTAAGCCCGGCGGTTGGGCGCTAGGCCAGTCATTCATTGTCTTTGAGTTAAAAAAATGTTTAACATTGACAGGAAATTTGAAGATATCACTTGATAGTTATGTGTTATTTAAATATTTTAAGATTAATACCTGAACACCTACTATAAAGCTTTAAAAATGCAAACATTTTCAAATGAATAAGTAATGCCTAGCCTGGTGGGGGCACAAGTAAAGCCTGGTGGCCCGCCAGGCTTGGAATACAACTGGGGGAAACCCTGTTTCACCATTTCTCTGTCCCGCATCATGTTATTTATTCTTGAACGCGTTCGAAGGAATCGAACCCAAATCCACAACAGCTTCTGTAAGGCTCATTTTCAGGAAGTTCACATTTGATCTTATTTAAATTTGCTGGAAGCTCACAAGCCAAATCTAGCAATGTTTCTGAATAAACCCAGATCGATCAGAATTTTACATATAGTTGGACATTAAAAGAAATGTTGGTGCCTCTTTACCATCCCTGCTGTGATGCAGTGTAAATCCGCCGTTCGGAGATTCGTCTCCCGATGGAAAGTTGGGAGGAAAATTTGCCACCTTTTCATCCTCAAACACTGTTTACACAAGCAGTCTGTTGTCGTCTCTCATCAGGCTATTAGTGGGTGCAGAGCAGATATCGCCATAGCAACAGTGGCAGCGTTTCCATGGAGAGGCTAACAGATGCTCTTGAACCTTGAGTTTGTGGAGTCAAAGTGAGCAGAAAACGGAGAAAAACCTTGAACTGCAGCTCCCATCATGCCTTGCTTGCTGCAGCGTACAGTAAATGACTGTTAGTTGCTTGCACGCAACGTAGTCTTTTACAATTTCCAACAATTTAGAAGTTGCACAATAGAATTATTAAAATAGAGATGATCCATTACTATGATATCGGTTGTTTCACTTCATTTATGCAGACAAAGCAATATAAAATAGCGTTTAATATTTGGCAAAAGAGTCAGGATTTTTTTGTTTTCCTGGAATTGCAAATTGAAATAAATCTAGAATGATGCCATTTAGCATTTTTGATTTAGTTTTATTTGAAGCTTGTTCATTAAAAATGGATCATATGGATTCATAATTCTTGAATGTTTTGTGGGAACTTAAAAGATAATTTTACACTCTGCAGGGAGTAATCCTGGTGTATGACATCACCAACCGCTGGTCCTTCGATGGGATCGACAGGTGGATCAAAGAGATCGACGAGGTCGGACGGCGAGCGGTTTGGTGCCAATTCACGATTCCAGTTAAAAGTCCCATTCATTTTCCAGTGCTCCCTCTTTTTTTACCCAGCATGCACCGGGAGTGCCCAAGATCCTGGTCGGGAACCGCCTCCACCTCGCCTACAAGCGTCAGGTGACTACGGAGCAGGCGCAGGTGTACGCCGAGAAGCTGGGCGTCACTTTCTTTGAGGTGAGCCCGCTCTGCAACTTCAACATCACCGAGTCATTCACGGAGCTCGCCCGCATCGTCCTCATGAGGCACGGCATGGAGCGCCTGTGGAGGCCCAACAAAGGTCAGAAGGTCACCGCACACACACACACACACACACAGTGCTCACAGCGGATTCAATTTACGGTTTAGGTCTGTGCTGCCCTCTGCTGGACAACAGCAGAACAACCTAGTGATGGTATCAGTAGGAAAATATGTTTTTAAGGACGTTAGAATAAAATGTTTTTCGCCATCTTTTAGATTAAATGTATTTAGAATGTTCTTGAAAAGTTAGCTTTAGTCTTCATGAACATAGTTAGTAATCGTAAAACATCTTCTTACTTTTACAAAAATGTTTATTGAAATTTTTACTACTTTTTTCCAAAATTATGTTTCAGATGTTAGACTTGATTTTATTTTATTTTTTTTCCTTTTTAATTATGACACAATTTTACATTGCCTAAAGGATTGTGCATTTGATATTAAATGAGTTTTTTCCAATAGATTTCTTTGAGTAAATATATTCAAATAATTGTTCAAGCATTAATACATTTTTTTAACATTACACCTGCATTTGAAATAATTGCTGCATTAATTAAGAAATTATATTAGTCCATTTAGATTTTTTTCCCCCTCTAAAAACTCTCTCAATATTTCTTTGAGTTTTTTTAATGTATTACCAAAATGTTTCTTTTTAAAAGAAAAAATTTTTTTTTATTTATTTTGAAATATTGTTTCTAAGTATTACAAATGTGACTATTTTATACGGAGCCCCTAAGGGGACATGGAGAAAAAAAAAAAAAGGAAAGAAATCCCGACTTATTATCGCGAGATCCCGAGAAACTAAGTCGAGATCTCGAGATCCCGACTTATTATCGCGAGATCCCGACTTATTATCTCGAGATCCCGACTTATTATCTCGAGATCCCGACTTATTATCTCGAGATCTCGAGATCCCGACTTATTTTCTCGGGATCTCGAGATCCCGACTTATTTTCTCGGGATATCGCGATAATAAGTCGGGATCTCGAGATAATAAGTCGGGATCTCGCGATAATAAGTCGGGATCTCGCGATAATAAGTCGGGATCTCGAGATCTCGACTTAGTTTCTCGGGATCTCGCGATAATAAGTCGGGATTTCTTTCCTTTTTTTTTTTTCTCCATGTCCCCATAGGGGCTCCGTAATTTTATAGATAATTGGTTTGAATTATTCTTGTTTTCTGACTTAATAAAAGTGTAGCAGTATTAAGTTAACTTGTTTCTGATTGATTCCCTGAATTTGTCGATGATCTGCTCTTAAATTTTATCCAGATAAACATGCAATAAAATTACAAGTTGACTACTATTTGATATAAAGCAGGGATCTCATACTGCATTCCTCAAGAACCAGTGTCAATGCAGGAATGCAGTCTGAGACTACTGATACATTGTTGAAAAAATTAGGACTAATTTAAAATGAATTTTAAAAACTAACTTTTTGGTGTTGTCCTTGTGTCAGTGCTGAGTCTTCAGGACCTCTGCTGCCGCTCCATTGTCTCCTGCACGCCTGTCCACCTCGTGGACAAGCTGCCTCTGCCCCACACCCTCAAGTCCCACCTCAAGTCCTTTTCCATGGCCAACGGTCTCAACGCTCGCATGATGCACGGACGCTCCTACTCCGTCACCGCCGCCGCCACGGCCGCTCATCACAGCGCTGCCAAGAGGAGTGGAGGGACGCTTCTTAAAAAGCCAAAATTGATCCGACCGCCGCCGCTCAGCCCGACAACGCAGGGCTGCAGAAACAGCTGCAAAATATCCTAACGGCAGCGAACGCACCACCGGCTGTGGATGGGTCATGGCCAAGTACAAAGTATGTGTGAAGAGAAGAAACGAGAGACAAAAACTTTTATGTTTGGAGACGAGGAAACATCAAGTTGAACCTCTGACCAGAGATGTTGGTGGCGAACAGCTTCTTCTTCTGTTCATCCATCATGATGGGTTTAAAGATAATGTCAGGGAATCTGTTTGAGTCTGTAATGTAATCTTGTATGGCTTTAGTAGACTATTTAGTATGGGACAAACACTCAGTTCAGACAACATTTAAATATAAAATATAAAAATCAAAAAATTTTAAGATGAAATATTCTCAAAACACCATCAAAGTTCAAAATGATCTAATTATAAAAACTGCTTATTTATTTTGTGTCCAACACAAAATCAAAAATAACTTTAACTTGGATGTTTTCATTTCTTTCTTGAGTTTGCATTTTCTTTTAGAATGTGTTTGTGATGTAAAGTTGTCATTTATGTTTGTGCATAGAAATATTTTCACTAGTTCAAGCGTTACATCCGCAGTTAAACCTCACCGTTTGTTCCACAGTGACACCTGCTGTTTGGGATGAAGACTGCAGCGTGTAAAGTACTGATATAAACAGTTAAAGTGAGGCGTTGTTTTGGCATAAACATGCATTGAGTGTAAAACTAATCTCCCATTCCCATTTATTTATTTATTTTTACTCAGAATTTATTCAGTTTTTTTAAACAAGTTTCTAATTGTACATGAATAGGAACATTGGTCTAAAAAATAAGACTTATAAATTATTTCAAATGTTATGTGAATTATTTCTCATTTGGTTTACTTTTTAAGTTTAAAACATAACATTATTTTGATAACATTTTAAAAATCCTACAAAGTGTAGATTTTGACTCCTAAAGTGTATCTTTGAGTGAAAATTCCTTGTTCCGTATTAATCTCTCTGTTACTGACCTTGCCACTTGATTTATGAATGTTTGGCAAATGTCAGATCAATTTAAACGTTAGCAGCATTTAGAGATGTGTAAAGTTTTGTCATTTAAAGTGACATGAAAGTGGAAGTGATATTAATGTTGCTCAAAGGTTTTCCTACAGTTAATTTTTTATATACCAGAAATCTCATCTGCTCAGACTGAAAGTTGACAAATATTATCCTTCTCGGAGGCAGAAAAAAAAATACAAACTATGGGGCATTTTCTTCCTCAGGTTTTCTACGACATTAACATGTATCAAACGGCACTTTGACGCTGACTTTTTGCACTTCTCTCGCACCGTTACTCTACCAGCAGCCATTTTGTGTACAATATTTGTACGTGTTGTAAATATTCCCGTTTGATATGATGAAGAACTTATGTTTTATTGTTTTTCCAGTGAGACATTTTTCTGCAGAAATGTCTGAAAGTTGTGTTTATCATTGATTCACAATAAACTTCACTACCTTCCACATTCTTGAACTGTCCTCTTTCCTTTTTCTGTTTTTTTTTTTTTAAGTTCCAAATGTTTTAACCTGGCAACTCATAATTCAATGCATTGCTTATAAAAGTGATACTAATCAGGGACTATTTTACATGTACTTTATTGGAATTTTATATGAAAAACTAATACAAAAAAAAGCAAAATAATTAAGTTATAAGTTTAAAAATTAGCTTACGTTTACGATGGAAACGGTGCCGTGGGTGTGTTTGAATTGAAACTCTAAATATTTCTACCCAAATAGTGACAGCAAGAAGTAACCCGGTGTGTCCAAGGTTCAAAAATAAGTGAGGTAGGAACAGCTTGGGGTCCCCACAGATTAAGGAGCAGAGGCAGCTCCAGTCCACCAGGTGGCGGTAGAACACCGAGTTTACCGTTGTGTGGAAAGGAAGAACAGGATGAGGTTGGTTTCCAGTCAGCTGGAAAAATCTCTGGGATTTAGTTAGTTTCACTCGCTCTACATTTTCCGATTCACGGTCCAGACAGCACGAGTTAGCCGTGCCATAGAGCCGAACCGGGCGGCTTCGAACCGGTTCTGAACAGCATTTGGAACTGGAGCAGACTGACTGGTTCAGAATCCAGAACCTTCTTCCTGCTCAGAAACACCAGCCGTTTTGTTCCCGTTTAGATGTGCAGTTTCTCAAACTTCCTGTTCAGGTGAGAGTTCTGGACAGGTGAGTCAGGTTCAGGTTAGGAAGTCCAGAGAGGACTGGAAGTGAAACCAGAACCCAAGAACTGTTTAATCTGCAGCTCAGAGACAGAGAAAGTGAACATAAGTTTTTTTTTTTTTTAATGTCCTGTTGATGGTTTTCTTTGTTTTTTATCTATTACGTAGTAAAACACGCATAATATAAATTTATCCACACAAATTGATAAATATTTTGAGGGTTAATTTCCAAATATTGTGATGATTGTGACTTAAAGCTAACAAGAACCAAAATATTAGTTTATTTTTTATTTAATATTACACCAGAACAATAAAAATCATTTGAAATATTTCATAGTCTGCATAATCATTGACAAGACTGATTACTTGACATCCTCTTCAAATTGGTCATGCTGCAACAGAGGGAGAAAAACGCTGTATCCCAGCATAATCATGGAAAGTTAAGTGGAAGGAAAAACTGTATTCAGTATGTGAATTACAAATGGCATATTCCTTATTTATGCAAGACCTTAAAGTCTTGAATTTGATAACTTTATTGAAAACCTTTAAAAAGTGTTAAATAAACTTTCTGTACTGGGTGTCAAAGCTACCAGACTTTTTGTTTCAGTTGCTCTGGATGTAGTTGATCTCCTTTAGCTCAACCCTGATCATGAGGCAGAACCTGGATCCAACTCCTAACCGAGTTAGTCCTAACTAGTTTCTGTGCATCATCTGCAGACATGGCGAAGCTCCGTCACTGCTTCACGATCCTCCTGCTCCTCTTCACCGCCGAATCGGCTCACAGTGACTTCTTCACTTCCATCGGTGAGTTTCTCCTTCCTCAAAACTGTCTTTCTCCTCATGTTAACTGTGTTTTTTGTTTTGTTTTTTTCCCCTCAGGTCACATGACGGACCTCCTGTTCGTGGAGAGGGACCTGGTGTCTTCGCTGAAGGACTACATCAGAGCAGAGGAGAACAAACTGCAGCGAATCAAACGGTGAGGTGTACGGCACACAGTTCTTTTTGTTTAACCTCTGGCGTTGTTGGAATGTGAGGTAAGCCATTCTGGGAAAACCACGACTCCATACGTCTCATTCGCTGGTGTGTGTTTGTGTGTGTGTGTCTTCAGGTGGGCGGAAAGACTGGACGTGCTCTCGACGGCCGGTTCTCAGGATCCCGAGGGTTTCCTGGGTCACCCGGTGAACGCCTTCAAACTGATAAAGNTTCCTTTTTTTTTTTTCTCCATGTCCCCATAGGGGCTCCGTAATTTTATAGATAATTGGTTTGAATTATTCTTGTTTTCTGACTTAATAAAAGTGTAGCAGTATTAAGTTAACTTGTTTCTGATTGATTCCCTGAATTTGTCGATGATCTGCTCTTAAATTTTATCCAGATAAACATGCAATAAAATTACAAGTTGACTACTATTTGATATAAAGCAGGGATCTCATACTGCATTCCTCAAGAACCAGTGTCAATGCAGGAATGCAGTCTGAGACTACTGATACATTGTTGAAAAAATTAGGACTAATTTAAAATGAATTTTAAAAACTAACTTTTTGGTGTTGTCCTTGTGTCAGTGCTGAGTCTTCAGGACCTCTGCTGCCGCTCCATTGTCTCCTGCACGCCTGTCCACCTCGTGGACAAGCTGCCTCTGCCCCACACCCTCAAGTCCCACCTCAAGTCCTTTTCCATGGCCAACGGTCTCAACGCTCGCATGATGCACGGACGCTCCTACTCCGTCACCGCCGCCGCCACGGCCGCTCATCACAGCGCTGCCAAGAGGAGTGGAGGGACGCTTCTTAAAAAGCCAAAATTGATCCGACCGCCGCCGCTCAGCCCGACAACGCAGGGCTGCAGAAACAGCTGCAAAATATCCTAACGGCAGCGAACGCACCACCGGCTGTGGATGGGTCATGGCCAAGTACAAAGTATGTGTGAAGAGAAGAAACGAGAGACAAAAACTTTTATGTTTGGAGACGAGGAAACATCAAGTTGAACCTCTGACCAGAGATGTTGGTGGCGAACAGCTTCTTCTTCTGTTCATCCATCATGATGGGTTTAAAGATAATGTCAGGGAATCTGTTTGAGTCTGTAATGTAATCTTGTATGGCTTTAGTAGACTATTTAGTATGGGACAAACACTCAGTTCAGACAACATTTAAATATAAAATATAAAAATCAAAAAATTTTAAGATGAAATATTCTCAAAACACCATCAAAGTTCAAAATGATCTAATTATAAAAACTGCTTATTTATTTTGTGTCCAACACAAAATCAAAAATAACTTTAACTTGGATGTTTTCATTTCTTTCTTGAGTTTGCATTTTCTTTTAGAATGTGTTTGTGATGTAAAGTTGTCATTTATGTTTGTGCATAGAAATATTTTCACTAGTTCAAGCGTTACATCCGCAGTTAAACCTCACCGTTTGTTCCACAGTGACACCTGCTGTTTGGGATGAAGACTGCAGCGTGTAAAGTACTGATATAAACAGTTAAAGTGAGGCGTTGTTTTGGCATAAACATGCATTGAGTGTAAAACTAATCTCCCATTCCCATTTATTTATTTATTTTTACTCAGAATTTATTCAGTTTTTTTAAACAAGTTTCTAATTGTACATGAATAGGAACATTGGTCTAAAAAATAAGACTTATAAATTATTTCAAATGTTATGTGAATTATTTCTCATTTGGTTTACTTTTTAAGTTTAAAACATAACATTATTTTGATAACATTTTAAAAATCCTACAAAGTGTAGATTTTGACTCCTAAAGTGTATCTTTGAGTGAAAATTCCTTGTTCCGTATTAATCTCTCTGTTACTGACCTTGCCACTTGATTTATGAATGTTTGGCAAATGTCAGATCAATTTAAACGTTAGCAGCATTTAGAGATGTGTAAAGTTTTGTCATTTAAAGTGACATGAAAGTGGAAGTGATATTAATGTTGCTCAAAGGTTTTCCTACAGTTAATTTTTTATATACCAGAAATCTCATCTGCTCAGACTGAAAGTTGACAAATATTATCCTTCTCGGAGGCAGAAAAAAAAATACAAACTATGGGGCATTTTCTTCCTCAGGTTTTCTACGACATTAACATGTATCAAACGGCACTTTGACGCTGACTTTTTGCACTTCTCTCGCACCGTTACTCTACCAGCAGCCATTTTGTGTACAATATTTGTACGTGTTGTAAATATTCCCGTTTGATATGATGAAGAACTTATGTTTTATTGTTTTTCCAGTGAGACATTTTTCTGCAGAAATGTCTGAAAGTTGTGTTTATCATTGATTCACAATAAACTTCACTACCTTCCACATTCTTGAACTGTCCTCTTTCCTTTTTCTGTTTTTTTTTTTTTAAGTTCCAAATGTTTTAACCTGGCAACTCATAATTCAATGCATTGCTTATAAAAGTGATACTAATCAGGGACTATTTTACATGTACTTTATTGGAATTTTATATGAAAAACTAATACAAAAAAAAGCAAAATAATTAAGTTATAAGTTTAAAAATTAGCTTACGTTTACGATGGAAACGGTGCCGTGGGTGTGTTTGAATTGAAACTCTAAATATTTCTACCCAAATAGTGACAGCAAGAAGTAACCCGGTGTGTCCAAGGTTCAAAAATAAGTGAGGTAGGAACAGCTTGGGGTCCCCACAGATTAAGGAGCAGAGGCAGCTCCAGTCCACCAGGTGGCGGTAGAACACCGAGTTTACCGTTGTGTGGAAAGGAAGAACAGGATGAGGTTGGTTTCCAGTCAGCTGGAAAAATCTCTGGGATTTAGTTTCACTCGCTCTACATTTTCCGATTCACGGTCCAGACAGCACGAGTTAGCCGTGCCATAGAGCCGAACCGGGCGGCTTCGAACCGGTTCTGAACAGCATTTGGAACTGGAGCAGACTGACTGGTTCAGAATCCAGAACCTTCTTCCTGCTCAGAAACACCAGCCGTTTTGTTCCCGTTTAGATGTGCAGTTTCTCAAACTTCCTGTTCAGGTGAGAGTTCTGGACAGGTGAGTCAGGTTCAGGTTAGGAAGTCCAGAGAGGACTGGAAGTGAAACCAGAACCCAAGAACTGTTTAATCTGCAGCTCAGAGACAGAGAAAGTGAACATAAGTTTTTTTTTTTTTTAATGTCCTGTTGATGGTTTTCTTTGTTTTTTATCTATTACGTAGTAAAACACGCATAATATAAATTTATCCACACAAATTGATAAATATTTTGAGGGTTAATTTCCAAATATTGTGATGATTGTGACTTAAAGCTAACAAGAACCAAAATATTAGTTTATTTTTTATTTAATATTACACCAGAACAATAAAAATCATTTGAAATATTTCATAGTCTGCATAATCATTGACAAGACTGATTACTTGACATCCTCTTCAAATTGGTCATGCTGCAACAGAGGGAGAAAAACGCTGTATCCCAGCATAATCATGGAAAGTTAAGTGGAAGGAAAAACTGTATTCAGTATGTGAATTACAAATGGCATATTCCTTATTTATGCAAGACCTTAAAGTCTTGAATTTGATAACTTTATTGAAAACCTTTAAAAAGTGTTAAATAAACTTTCTGTACTGGGTGTCAAAGCTACCAGACTTTTTGTTTCAGTTGCTCTGGATGTAGTTGATCTCCTTTAGCTCAACCCTGATCATGAGGCAGAACCTGGATCCAACTCCTAACCGAGTTAGTCCTAACTAGTTTCTGTGCATCATCTGCAGACATGGCGAAGCTCCGTCACTGCTTCACGATCCTCCTGCTCCTCTTCACCGCCGAATCGGCTCACAGTGACTTCTTCACTTCCATCGGTGAGTTTCTCCTTCCTCAAAACTGTCTTTCTCCTCATGTTAACTGTGTTTTTTGTTTTGTTTTTTTCCCCTCAGGTCACATGACGGACCTCCTGTTCGTGGAGAGGGACCTGGTGTCTTCGCTGAAGGACTACATCAGAGCAGAGGAGAACAAACTGCAGCGAATCAAACGGTGAGGTGTACGGCACACAGTTCTTTTTGTTTAACCTCTGGCGTTGTTGGAATGTGAGGTAAGCCATTCTGGGAAAACCACGACTCCATACGTCTCATTCGCTGGTGTGTGTTTGTGTGTGTGTGTCTTCAGGTGGGCGGAAAGACTGGACGTGCTCTCGACGGCCGGTTCTCAGGATCCCGAGGGTTTCCTGGGTCACCCGGTGAACGCCTTCAAACTGATAAAGAGGCTCAACACGGAGTGGGCGGAGCTAGAGAGCCTGGTGCTGACTGACGTGTCGGATGGTGAACACACACATATACACACACACACACTTTTTTTTTTCTCTGTCTTCCTTTGAATTAAACACATTATTTTCCTGCAAACTTTTAGTAAAAGATTATTCTTTGGATTACTTCGACGAAGAATTGGCAATGAAAAAAATCAGCAAATTTGTCATTCAATCAATTAGATCTTTTTATATACAGTATTAAAAATGCTGAAAAATAATTAAATTATTTTTTTAAATAAGGAAACAAACATTTTATTTTATATTATATGTTATAGTGCTGTAACATATTCCATTTATAGCACAGCCCGTTCTGCTTCACTTAACACCAATACAGCATATGGTTGAGCTGTTGATTTTTTTATTTTTTTGGATTAACAAACTAATAACCGGATAGCAAAACATGTTTAATAGGAGATTATTTTACTGAAATGGAATCAAGTGAAGCTAAAACTCTGACACTTGGTGAGTTCTGGGTCGAACATACACTGCTCAAAAAAAATAAAGGGAACACTCAAATAACACATCCTAGATCTGAATGAATGAAATATTTTCATTGAATACTTTGTTCTGTACAAAGTTGAATGTGCTGACAACAAAATCACACAAAAATCATCAATGGAAATCAAATGTATTAACCAATGGAGGCCTGGATTTGGAGCCACACACAAAATGAAAGTGAAATGTTCCCTTTATTTTTTTGAGCAGTATATTTACAGATAGTTTTTGTTTATGTTAAATGCAAAAAATGTTTACGTTTGTGTACAGTTTTGACTTAACAGCTGTGAGTGTGTTATTCTTTCAGCGAATGGCCTGTTTTGAGTCTGTATGTACTCCAGGTAATGGTTAATAGGTTACTAAATTAGTTGACAATTATTTCACTGATCAATTAATCCCAAATAATTGTTTCAGTCCAACTTTGCTTTGGATTTTAATCCTGTATAAGATATTAAATTTATTTTTAATTATACTCATTATACTATTTTTACTCATGTCGTTCAGTCTTCTTTAATTCAGTATTTTTGTTCAGTGTTTGCTATAATCGTTAAAGAAAAAGAGCTTTAGCTAGTTTTCAGTTGCTACTTTTCTGTTTTTCTTCCAGCGTTTGTCTCCAACCTCACCATCCAGAGGCAACACTTCCCCAAAGACGACGACCAGATCGGAGCGGCAAAAGCTCTGATGAGGCTCCAGGACACATACGAGCTGGACACGGAGACCATCTCCAGCGGACGGCTGCCGGGTCAGCTAATTTCGTCAGCTAATTTCGGGTCACAGCTGAAAACCGGTGACTCGTCAGCAGCTTCGTGGTGACAGCGGCTCCCTGGTTTCCTGTCTCTCAGGCTCCTCGTCGGTGGCCACGTCGAGCAGCGTCCTGATCGTGGAAGACTGCTACGACCTGGGAAAGGTGGCGTATTCCGACGTGGATTATTACCACACGGAGCTGTGGATGGCCCAGGCCTTAAAGCAGCTGGAGCAGGGGGAGGAGTCCAGCGCCGTGGACGCCATCGCCATCTTGGACTACCTGAGCTACTCCGTCTACCAGCAGGGGGAGCTGGAGAGAGCGCTGGAGTTCACCAAGAAACTTCTAGAACTCGGTTGGTAGCGCCAGAACTCCAAGGTTACACAATACGAATAAAATTAATCAGAGATTAAATCTGCACTTTTTACTCAAAAATGTATGTTAATTATTTCTAATATTAAAAATGTGATTTATTTCACACATATATTAAAGGGGCAGTATTTTGTCTTTTGAAGGTGAATATTGCTATTTTATAGCACAATGAAGCAACTATGCGTCAAATGTTGTAAAAATTGTATATTTATCAAATATGGCATAAAAAAATTTGACTTTGGAATTTAATGCCTTGAAATTGGGGATCTGTCTCTTTAAAAACTCCCGCTCTTTCTGAAACTCCGCCTTCTGCGCTCCTCTATTAACATTATCACAAGATGTAAAGCTCAGAAGTCAATTTTACATAATACTGCCCTTATAAATAATTTTAAAAAAAAGTTTGTTCTTTTACATGTAAAGGAGTATTAATAAAATAGTTGTTGTTAAAAATGTCTTTTCTTCAGTATAAAATTATATTTATTTTATACTTTCATTCCTTAATAAAGTAATACTGTCTTTAATTTATTTAACATATTTATTTTAAACAAATATGAAATTACTACAGTTAAATGAGTTAAAAATAGTTTTAGTGAAACAACTGTTTTAAATAAAAAGGACATTTTTATTTTCTGCTCAGTTTATTTTAATTTCGTTTATTTGATTTTTTTTTAAACTTTTCTTTTGATTGTACTTTCATTTATTGTAATACTTTTGTTTGTTTTTAGGTCTAGTACTTTATTTTTCTTTATTTATTGTTTGATTCCGTCTCTTTAATGCATATTGTTTTTGCTTTACATATTGATAAATAAGACATTAAAGTCATATAAAGTAAGCAAAAACATGTAAAATCTAATACATTTAAGAGAATAACTAAAGGCAATACGGTATAATTATTTATTACAGTGTGTAATAGATTTACACTGGTCATTTATGTTTTGCAAAATGCATAAAAGCTGGTGCTAAAATTCTGGTTCTGTCCCGTTAGACCCGTCACACCAGCGGGCCAACGGGAATCTGAAGTACTTTGAGTACCAGCTCTCCAAACAGATGAAGCTCGAGGTTGACGACGACGACGAGGAGAAGCGGAGGATGCAGAAGGAGAACCGAGGTCGCCGTGACGACTACCTGCCAGAGAGGAAGCAGTACGAGAAGCTGTGTCGCGGCGAAGGCGTCCGGATGGTGAGCCGACGGAAACGCAGCGCTCTCATTCGTGTCGTTCGGCGAGGCTTCCTTTCACTTTCTCCCTTCTTCCCATCAGACTCCCCGCAGGCAGAGCCGCCTCTTCTGTCGCTACTACGACAACGGCCGGCACCCCAGGTTCGTAATAGGACCGCTGAAGCAGGAAGACGAGTGGGACAGCCCTCAAATCGTCCGTTACCACGACATCGTGTCGGACAGAGACATGGAGAAGGTGAAGGAGCTGGCCAAACCCAGGGTGAGAAGATGTTTACCGATTTACACCGCCCGTCTGTTTGCTCCAACTTGAATCCAAACGCATTCCAGGGGACAGAATGTAAAAAACAAAACAAAAAAAATCAAGAATTATGAATCCTGAAGGTCCTTGTTTGGTAAAAAAAACAAAAAAACAAAACAAACACCAGACAGACTAGCAGGTTTTTACAGGCAGATTACTCAGAGAAGCAGGGAGTGGGTGTGTGTCTCCCTGTAACTCTGGGCCGGTTGGCTTCACAGCTCCATCGAGCCACCATCTCCAACCCCACCACCGGCGTCCTGGAAACGGCCCACTACCGCATCAGTAAGAGGTAATGGACGTCCATCTCTCTGTCTCGCCTCCCCTCCTGCTGTCCTGGCTGATGTCCTAGGAGGAGCTCAAAACTCTGAAGGTTCCTCTCACTGTGACCCACAGTTAGAGTATCCCCCCCCAAAAAAAAAAGAAAAGAAAAGAAGAAATCCACATTTGGGAGTGGATGTTTGTCGTTCCTAGCTGGTTCTGGCGTTTTGACCGCTTCCCGCTAGGTTAGAGTTTAGCTCCTGCCGAGAACGAAGCCGAGCGGCGGGTAGTGATCTTCCTCTTCCTGTCTCTGTCCTTGTCTCTGTCGCCATCTTTATCCTCTGTCTTCATCTCTGTGATGATGCGACCTGATGGCCGGATCAGCTCAGACGGGCCACGGTGCATGACCCTCAGACAGGCACACTGACCACAGCTCATTACAGAGTCTCTAAGAGGTAAGAAGAACCAGAGACTGTGGGAGCGCTGGGTTCTGGAGGAGGTGCTGATCCAAACATCATAGTTATCTATTAACACATACTTAACCCTCCATGAGCAGCCAGAACATTATGACCACCTGACCTGCCTCCTCGTGGTTTTTCAGTGTGGTTCGCCGATTTTGTTTCATTTTTTATTTTTTCCCCAACCAGATCTAATTTTAATAATTTTTTTTCCTCCTCGCTTTCTTTTCTGAAAAAGTAAATTATAAACAGTAAATAGCAGCTCTGTACTAGAGTCATCCTCTCTATTGTATGACGCAGTATCAGCGCTCGGCTATTAAATGAACAGAATGGAGTCATAATCTTAACAGAAAAAATATGAAATTTTACCATAAAGATTTTTTAATTTTGAGGGGGAAAAAGTCTTCGAGTTATCAACCGTGACCATCTCAGGCTGTGTGATTTTCTTCAAAAGAGATTATAATAATTTGATGCTGATGTGTTAAAAGATTAAGTATTTCCTTATCTGTACAACCAGTGCTAAACAAGATGGTTAACATTTCTCATAAATGACTGTATTTTTTTTAAATATGACTTTATTCTCTTAATCAAAAATACATATATATATATATATATATATATATACATATATATAAATTGTAGCCTGGCTGTACTATTCCATCACAGAGTTCACCTGAATTCAAAGTCCAAATAAGTAGATTCTGAAAAAACGCACTTGTCAAACAAGATGGACGCCGTGGGCTGGTTAACATTACTCTGTACTATCTGGGGAGAGAAAAAAAAATCCAGATATTCTAAAAATTAAATCTATATAACTAAAAATTGTATTAATAGATAGAATTGATTTATTGGCCAGTCTGTGGTGATTCTGTTTAACATTCACTTTCCCCACTTTTCTCTTTCCTTCTTTTAACCATGATGTCCTCTTTTTTTTTTTTTTTTTTTGCCTGAACTTCACCTTTTCTGTCACTAACATGTGTATCAGATTTGGGCAGCTCACCTGATTCTCTCCATCGAACAGGTGGTCATAATGTAACGCCCAACTGATGGTCTGTACATGAACAGACGTTTGAAATGTGTGACTCTGCTGCCGTCCCACATTTAATCCACGTCCATCCCTTCCCTGCTAACGCCTCCGTTTGCCGTTATCTCCTCATCACCGTCCAGACTCTCCGCTGTGTGTCTCTGTGGCCTCCGTCCACACTCACGTCTCTCCGTCTCTGTGTCTTCCGTCTGTCAGCGCCTGGCTCGGAGCGTACGAGCATCCCGTCGTGGATAAAATCAACCGGAAGATCGAGGACATCACAGGGCTGGACGTCAGCACGGCCGAGGACCTGCAGGTAGCGGCTCGCCTGTCGGATTTACGAACACCCGAATCATCAGTTCAGAGCGTCTCGTGTTTCCTTCAGACTGCTTTCAGAAGTTCACAGGGACATAAACAACTGTGTGTTTCCTGCAGGTGGCCAACTACGGCGTCGGAGGGCAGTATGAACCTCATTTCGACTTCGGACGGGTAAATAAACATGGACTCTCTGTCCTCTAAGGGACTCTTCCACAGCAGCTGGAAGTTAAACATTGTCAACTGGAGAATCAGAAGTTCTTTAATGATCAGTTTTTGTTTGTCTGCAGGATCTATTATTATTATTATTATTATTATTATTATTATTATTATTATTATTATTAAAACTTTCTCTTTCCAAAATTTAGCCAACTTTCCAGAGTTTCAAGTTGAATCATGGAAAATAAATAGTTACAATGAAAGAAGTCTGATTTTTAAGTTTTCTTCTTATCATTAAAAACAATAATACACATTTCAAAAATTGCAAAGAGATGTAATACTTATTTATTTGTTTTCTTTTTAAATTAACCACAACTTAATCTAATTTAGGTTATTTATTTTCTTCTTTAAATTACTTCAATAAATATTATTGAAGTAATTTAAGAAATATTAAGAAATATTTACTTCAATATCAATGATGGTATTATTGGATATAATTATAATACAATTGCAAAAACACATGATCATTTATTATTTTTTGTTATTTCCTATTTGTATGAACCATTAATTAAATTTAATTAATGTTTTCTAGGTGTTTTTTTATTTTTGTATGAATAAATGTGAATCACTGTATTTCATTTTTTCTCTATTTTATTTAGTCAGTACTTGAATGCATTCTTAGTATTCCTTTATTTCCCATTTTAATAATAACCATGGATCTCTGATGTTTCTGTTAAGTGGACATTATCTAATCTGTTGATTTATGCAGAAGAATCACAAATGTAATGGAAAACTGTTGAGTACAGGCGAACATCTCAACTGCTTTAGAATCTAAGCTCAGTAAAAAGAAAATTGGTAAATATTTTCTTTCATCGCCAACCTGTGGATGTACGTATGAACAGAAACTCCCAGCTCATTGCTCGCTGTAGCTCGGCGTGTTTGTTTGACCACTAAGAAATATCGACTTATTTCCACCTGTTTGGTTGCAGGTCACTGACCAATCAATCAATCAATCGATCAAATTTTATTTGTATAGCACATTTCAGCAGCAAGGCATTTCAAAGTGCTTTACATAATTAAACACAAAAACACAGAGTCATGTGACATTGAATAAACAATCAAAAACATAAAATTTCCCGCCGAGTCGAAGTTCTGCTTTTCAAATCGGCAGAAAAAAAAAAAGCGGTACAAATCTGACCGTGTGAACGTTCCCTGTCTGTGTTGCAGAAAGATGAGCCGGACGCGTTCGAGGAGTTGGGAACCGGGAACCGGATCGCTACCTGGCTGCTCTACGTCAGTCCTCTGCTCGGTTTTCCACGAAGCCCTCGTTTCTGTTTTTGCCCTCAGACTCTCAGCTGACTGTTTTCCTCCTTCCTGCTAGCAGATGAGCGACGTGCAGGCAGGGGGCGCCACTGTCTTCACCGACATCGGTGCTGCTGTTCAACCGAAAAAGGTGAGTTGATAGCGCCCTCTGCTGGTTAATTGTACATTTCTTCGCCTTGACCTTTTGGGTCGTGTGACCGTGCCGCTGCAGGGCTCGGCAGTGTTCTGGTTCAACCTGTATCCCAGTGGAGAGGGGGACTACAGGACCCGACACGCCGCCTGCCCGGTGCTGCTGGGAAACAAGTGGGGTGAGTTCAGCCTCATCTCCGGAAACTTTTTTTTTTCCCCCAGCTACGTTTCCGTTGTCCATATAATTGCTCAAATTGGAATTATGAAAATAAATTCGGATTTACTTCTCAAATAAATACAATAGCAGTTTTTTGCATGCCATTTTGAAAAAACATTTGGCGCTAAAAAATTTTGACCTAAGATGAGATGGTTCTTTGGCAAAATTGTAATTAAAACACTATTTTCACATCACGAGTCATGTGATCAACAGCTGGATGTTACTACTGGCGGAAACGACAAAGAAGATGACAGGAAGTGGTAGGAGGATAATGGCACAGCGTAATGACTTTTGTTCACGCAATAATGACTTATTGCGTGAACAAACTTATTGACGTGTGATTTTAATTGCATTTCTAATTAAATGGAAACACAGCAATTGCAAAACTGTGTTTTCTCGACATCAGCGGAACATCGACTAAGTTCCAGCGCGCATTTGCAATGGAAACGCAGCTGATGTCTGTCTGAATAAACATCCACACGCTCAGGCAAACTTTCTCCTGCAGTTTCCAACAAATGGATACACGAACGGGGACAGGAGTTCAGGAGGCGCTGCGGGCTTCACTGGGCCGACTGACTCTTGTCTATCTCCTCCTCATCCTGTTCTTCTGCTCCCTACTGAGAAGCAGAACGCTTCTCCTCTGATCTGATGCTTTTTACTTTACCCAGTGTGTGTGTGTGTGTGTGCGTGTGTTTGTGTGTGTGTGAATAGATCAGGGAACTGCTGCCTTATTGCATGTTCAGGTTTCAGCTGGTCCTCAGGTGTGTCTAGAAAAAAGAACGCCGAGCGCTGTCCTGTCTGTCGGGCGTAGCTGCAGGTTTGAAGGCAGCTAAAGCATGAGAAGAGAGCCGAAACTGACGGTGTAGGTTCTATTTAATACAGCTCCCATTTGCAACTGATGTCATTTGAAGGCATTTTCCTGAACAACCAGATCCAAATTACATGCAGAAATATGTCATCAAATCAATCCAGTCCAATCCAAACATGTGTTAAAATTAATTTGGTCATTACAAAAAATTTTGTCACAAGATGCTTAGTTAAATGTATCAAGTTGCTGAATCTTTTTTTTTTTACTTGTGTCACAAGGCACTGCTAACACTAGTTAAAGTGTATTAAGGGTTGCAATTAACCTAAGAACATTATCATGTATTGGCCTCATGGGAATCTAGTGTGGGAACTCGTTCAACTTCCCTGATAGCAGGTGGTTGATGTTGGACATGGGTGCTATTCTCGCCTTGACCACCAGATGTCAGTAATTGAGACACACTGAACCTTTAATGCCAGAACAAGTAAAATATCAAACATCCCATCTGCTCAGAGCTGATAGATAGTTGGATGCAAAATTGCTCCGTTTGGGATAAATAAAGAAAACATTTGGAATTTCCGAGGGCACCTTCTATCTAACGGACAGCAGGGGGCGACTCCTGTATTTATGACTCCAGAGGCAGAACATTGAGGGTTCCTCCTGTTTGTTCTCTACGTTAGACACTGAACGAATCACCAACTCCAGACAGAAACACTCGTATGTCTCCTGCTACTCCTTTAACTCCTCAACTTCTGTGACTGTTACCTTGACAACTACTCCAGAGTAAGTGCAGAACCTCTCAGCTCATTGATGATGTGCTTACCTCAGACATTTTAGTTACTGATGGAAAAAACTACATAATGCAACGGCAGAGTCATATCCGTGAATGGATTAAGCTCTGCCCACTGCTCACCAATAGTTTGCACACTCCTCATTGAATAACAGTAAACTTTAAAATAACCAATAATAATTTTATTAGGGGTTTTATAGATCCGTGACTGTTTTTGACTCTATCTCATCTTCTTGTACTTTACTTTGGATGTTTGAGATCTAAAGAAGCTTTGAATCATGTTAGTGTGCCAGTCAGTGAAAAACATTTACCCACCCACTGTTATGACCCAGTGAAACTCCTGTTTTCCACCAGTTCAGCCTGCAGGTCAGTGACTCTGCAGGAACAGATAAAAGAAAAACCTCACTACTTGAGTTCTGATTACAGTGAAGATAAGATGCTGATGTTGTATGATCTAATGAAAAAAAATGTAGGAATTCAAATTTTTGGCACTCTGAAAACTTTTTTAACATAATTTCAAATGACCCTGTTTGATTTTTATCTTTTCCATATTATTACTTATTAGGTCAGTTTGAGTGAAAACATTCCTGATTTGGTCTATATATCAAGCATCCTTTGCTTCTGACTGGCTCATTAACTGAAACTATGCAGGGTTTCTTTCAGTAATTCAAATTAAAGACCTTTTAGAATGGAATTTAAGACCTATTGCTCCTCAGAAATATCCAAATTTCGTCCAGCCTACTCACAATAAATTTGCATTTAACCAGTTGACACAAAGAAGGCAGCTAGCTAGCTAGAAAGGATTATGCTAGCAGTGAGTTACCAGTAGCCTTAAAGGCCTGTCGAGAAAAATATGGAATATAGAAAGTAAATAGTCCTACTAAGCCAACATTTAAGACATTTGATTGATGTATTTAAGGCTTACTTACTTTTAAAAATGAATTTAAGACATTTTAAAGGCCTTAATTTTTCTTTCCAGAAGATAACACTTTTAGCAAACTTGCCATACTGGTTGTTTTATGTGAACTTTAATACCAGAATACACCAAGTTAACCCTGTGAGGCTACTGCAGATCAGGTGTGTGTGTAAGCTGTTGTTATGATTTGATTTGATTTGATTTTTTTTAATCATCCAAGTGATTTTACAAGAAAAATCTGTGATCCTTTTTGTGTATCTCTGAGAGAACTGTGATGTTAAGATGATGTCGAGAACGTGATGATAACGTTCCACATGAAGTGATCAGAATAAAATATAAATTTCTGCACAAACACAGACAGGAGGCTTCATCTCATTTGTTGCAAATAAACCTATTTATGCATACAGATAGGAATAATGTCTTCTTTGTTTAATGTTCTCCTTGCCTGGCCTGTCAGTATTCTGTGCTGGTCTATCACATAAAATCCTGATAGTGTTTCTTTCTATGTTTTTTTTTTTTTTTATAGTCTGTTTTGAGCTTTCTTTGTAAGCTCAAAAACTCTTGTAATTACTTCTGGTTTGTTTCTGTTTGTGGTAACCTTTGCATCCCTTTGGTGTATTATATTTTCAGAGGTCTCATATTTGTTGGTTTTCTGTGTCAGTAAGCAGATTTTTTGGTTTAGGGTTGTGCTTTTATGTAAAATACTTTAGCACACATTTTAATGTTCTTGTACCAAATGTTTCTCTTCCTCGCTTCAAACACTTTTTGGAGGTGAAAAATCAGTTGCAAGACAACACAGGATTTTTTTTTTCTCCTTTTATAGATAAAACGATAAATCGACAATACATAATTAAAAGTTTATACATGTGCCATAATTTGTGCATTTTTAAATTGAGTGAACTGATTGAGTTTTTAAAACTGGAAGATGACCACCTCGAGGCCTCATAGCAGCAGTTGCATTCATAGTGAAGGATTTCTCGGTGTGATGCGTTCGGGCTCCTGGCAGACAGACAGGAATTGTCCTTGTTACGGCTCTGGCAGGGAATAATCTGGCAGGTGGTTTCCTTCCCGACGACGTCCGAAACATCCGAGCAGCAGGTCAACCGCCGTGCTGACGGTAGAGCGGACGTCGTCCTCCGTTCGTCCCCTCAGAGGGTTCACCTCCACCATGTCCACAGCCGAGAGCAGACCTGAGGACCAACTGGTTCTGTTAGGTGCTGTGATGCAACAGGGACTGATGTGTGGAGTTACTGTTGCTGCCTATAGGTGGCAGCAAGCACTGCTTGTACCTGTCTGATAGAGGTACTCTGTGATGTAAACCCCCTCTCTGTAGGTGAGCCCTCCTACCGCAGGTGTTCCTGTTGCTGGGGTAATGGAAGGGTCGATGGCGTCAATGTCATAGCTCAGGTGGATCGGTTTCTTTGTTCTTCAAACACAAAACCCAGAGAAAAAATAAATGAAAACAGTTTTTGAAATCACGAATAGGGTCACCTGACCTCCTGTTGCTCTCCTTACATTTAGTTTGCAGAACAGAAACATCCTGTTACTATCTGACAGTACCACATGGTGCTGTAGTTTTGGTTCCTACTCCTACTTGGACAGAAATCCGCAGACAATTCCTGCAGGTGACACTGATCATCTGAGCCTGAAAGTCCACAAGGTGAGACTCACCTGTCCCACAGGTAATCGCACGTCTCCTCCATAACTCTGGCCATGCCCAGCTGATCCACCTGTGTCATGGAGAACACCTTCACCGCCAACAACTTCATAATGTAGCTGTGAAGGGAAAGACTTGAGGTTTTAGAGACGTGTTTTAAGTTAAATTCCCGACGTTCTGGCAGCCGTACTCACCACTCCGCCGGATCCACGTCTCTCAGGCCGATGTAGACGAGATCCCGGGACGACACACAGGGCTTCATCCAGGAAAAGTTTGGTAACGGGGGGAGCTGAGGTGAAGAAGAAGAACATCTGAAGCATTCTGTGTTGCGGGTGTGATTTCGGATGGACGGGCAGGGCTACGCTCACCTTCGACTGCAACTCGTACAGGAGGTACGACATGGGCTGCCCATGGATGTTTCCTGTGTTTGAGGTCAGCGGCGTGTTGATGTCGGCGTGGGCATCGACCCAAACGACGCTCACTGGTCCGACGGCTGCGGTGTGACCGTGGATGGAGCCAATGGCGAGACTGAGGACGGAAAACAGTTTTAGCAACCCTATGGGATCAATTCAATCCTTCAAAACCATTTATATTTTCTTTCAAGAGAAACAACATATAATAATGAAATCACTACTAATAGTTTCAAAAGTTACCTGCTTTAATTGCATGTGCGTGTTTCATTTCCACAGTAAGTTTCACCATCAAACTGTCCTATACAGACATATCTAAAGAACTGTAAACCAAGTCTTGATGCATGAAGATGAAAATACACATTAACTCTTAAAGTATGTTGATTAGTTTGCATAATCAATTGGAACCTGTCACTAATAAACACTAGATCATACAATAATTAATTTTAATTCATGAAAATTTTCCGAGCCACTGGCTGTGTTCTGATGCGGTTCTGCTCTCGATTGTTTCTATGAGCTGACCTGTGGTCTCCTCCAAGGATCACGGCGGTGTGCCCATCCCTCTTCACTGCCTTCACCGCCTCCGACAGCCTCTGGTTGGCACTTCCCACCGTCCGGACACTTTTTGACCCATTGACCGGCTCGTCAAGTGCAACGTTCTCAAACGTCAGGTTCCCGTAGTCCTTCACGGCACAGCCTAAGCACACAGAGTCAACATCGGGTTCTCTTGTCACCTGAAGGAATCAAGTGTTCTGAATATTCATGTCACGTTGAGAATCTGCTTCTCAGAACGGTTTCCTTTTGTGCGAACATTAGCACAGATCTGTTTCCTGTAAACAGAGGATAAACAGTATGAAATGAGTCACCATTAGACGGTCAGACTGAACTTTTGAGGACATATCATATGAGGACATGTCTATCAGAGGACACATCTGTTCAGGGCTCAGTGTCCTCCCTGGAGGTCTTTTGGTTTCTGTTTAAACATCCTCTCACAAAGGACCTCTGTAGCTCCTCAACAGGACGAGTATCAGCAGAAGAAACAATGAAAATCAAAGGCTGCGTGTGGTTCGGTACAGGTACCTGGGGAAAACATTAACGTTGGAATGACTGTAAACATTTACTTTAAACAGTGATGCATTCACTGACTGATGTGAAACTGTACATTCATCTGTTACTCAGTATTTTACCGGAGAATGGAGGTCAGAGTTTGAAATGTTCCAGCAGACTAACCAAAACCTGGGAGGATTTTTTTTTTCTTTTTACCAGTTAATAACTTCCTTGTTACTCCAAACTGTAGCTCTAACTTCAAATTTTGGACTCAGATGTTTCACATTCTTGCTGTACCTAATGGAACCCCATACATCTGACTTGTAATTGCGTCACAATATTTATGTTGTTGTATATAATCAGAGCCTCACTGTCACAAAAAGGTGTTGTTTAACAGGCAACTTTCAGATGGATCAGTTTTGGGGGGTTTTCTTGGAAAATGTTTTTGGGTATGAAAAAAAAATTGTGAAACAAAAATCTGGGGACAAGTCATCAGAAATTTTTTTTTTTTTTTTTTTTGCACTGGTGCCGTCTGTTTGTCTATAACGGGAATATAAACAGGACAACCCATGTCGCCATCAGCACTAAGGACAGTGAACTCACTTTCCTGGAGTTTCAATCTGATTTCACCTTGAACCTAAACTCAGCAGGCGTTAAAGCAGAACTCAACCTCACAGAGAAGTTTAACCTCACAGGAGGCGAAGCTGTAATATTTACATGTTCACATTAATAACACTAAGATGAGTTTTAGAAACACATAACAAAAGGACCTAACAGGAGGTGAGAGGGAAATTAATGTAAGTAAAAGTATAATTAAATAGTAAAGTAAAAATTACAAAAAGTGCAATAAGTAACATTTTAAAATCAAATTAATTAATAATAAAGATATAGGATTTTTCTGTATAAAACCTTGTTTTTATTGTTTATTATTATTATTATTATTATTATTATTATTATTATTATTATTATTATTATTATTATTATTTCCAACCAAGAAACATTGATACATTTGCTTGGAAGAATTCATAAACTTATTAAGTTTGTGTAAATATTTAAGTTAAACATAAATTGTAGTGTTACTGTCAAGATTTAATCGCGTGCCGTCATGCTTAGTAGTGTGTTGTTGTTATATTATATTATATTATATTAATCGAATGTTTTATGAATCTTTAGCTAATTAGCGAGGAATAAATATAACAATTGTGCTTTTTAGCACTTAATTTTTCTAATATTTAAAGTTCTCACCCTGTTGCCGTAGACGGTCCAGGAGTCCTGCTGCTCGTAACTTGCTCGGGGCGCACTCCACTCCATCCTTGGACTGCAACACACGCGGAGGCTCACTACACGCACTGGTCAACAGACACACACACTCCTGGCCAGTGCACGCGCTCTCACCTGGCCCTTGGAGAAAGGCGCTCCGATAATTCCCACGGAACGCTGCAGAGGAGGAGGAGGATGATGATGAAGGCTCCGCTTCACGGTTAGCGAGAGCTGCTGCAGGGTGCGCGCGCCCTTCATGCCGACAGACGGATGGTGGGTGCGGAACCCCGCGAGCTGCTCATAAACTCTGTATGACGTCAGAGGGACAGGAGGAGACTCCAGGGGGCTTGACCGCTCTGACGTAACAAGCGCGTCACAATCTCATTTAATTAACGAACGTTCTAAACGTCGTCATGTAAAATTGAGATTTTTAGGCGTCAGAAGGGGAAATACATCACGAGCTAACACGCGCACACACTTTAATGGTACGCTAAAAACGTTTCTGTAACTGAAATATTAAGAGAAATACATTACACTCCTCTTCATGCTACACCCGAAAGTTATGTACACTGCTCTGCATTTATCCACCAAATAAAAAACGCCTAAGTATCTTAAAAAAAAAAACACTTACTAAGATGAAAGTTTCCCCAGGTACAAAGCGTATAAAGTACATTCAGTGTTCTTGAACTGTTAACCTTCTCCTAACTGCCTAGACTCCTGTTGACAAGGTTGGAGAATTATACGTCAGTAAAGTTTGCTGCTAAAAGCGCAAACTCGGTCGTGTTTCTGCAAATACAATACGACGAAGACAAATATAGTTTGTGACATAGATGTCACACTCTTGTTAAATTGTTAAATTTCAAACCCAATTTTTTTTTCAAACTATTCTAAGCATGAATTTATTCAATTTGCTGACTATGAGCTCATTTTCCAAGCTATTAGGGTAGCTTATTTCCACTATAAACTATTCAAGTTTTTGATCATATGGCATCACAAAAAGATTTGAAATTCATTGTCAGAAAACAGATCAGCAAAACTAAGGACAAAGTCAGAATTATGAGTTAAAATTATTAAACCGTTGAAGTGTAACCTGAATTCAGAGGATGATAAAACCTCAGTTTTATTCATAGACCATCGCTACGGAAACTTTGTACGTACGTTGTCTATTAGAAATAAAAAGTTGTCGTAAAATAGTGACAGAAATACAGAGTCAAAGGAGTCTGTCAAGTCTGCTCTGACTAACAGTGGATCTGGCTTCCTTTTATAAGTTCTGGTCAGAGAAGAGAGACTTGACCGAACTATGAATCCCTGATTGTGATGTACCAGGGATTCTGTGGAGCCCAACACAGATGGTCCGGCAATTTGTCTATTGTTAAGGAAAGGGGGTTGTTCTTTCATGCTAAAGAGGCAGATAAGTTCTATGTTGGGGAAGTAACACTTAGATAGTCTTCAGGAACAAGGAGCTCTCCCCTGCTGACACTGCAGAGGTCTTGAGAGCAGCTTGACCAATCTCATGATAAGACTATGCAGAAATACCTAAAGCAGAAGAGGGGATGAGGTGCACATTATAAAATTTTCCATTACATTCCCTTCTTTTGATTATGATAAACATTGTTCATATTAACCACACAAAAGATCATGAAAATTGAGATAATACATGAAAATGTCAATACACAATTGTATGTACTTCACAAAGAAGACTCAGATAAAGTAAGTCATTACAGGTTGAAGATCAGTCACAATAAGCCAGCATAGATAGCTTTCCCCCCCCCCCCCCTTTCTTTCTTGAGGTGCCCAGGAGAGGGGGTTTGAAACCATGCAAGAAAACTACTGACAATTTGTTTTCCATTCTCAGAAAAGCAAGTATCTTTGTTTCATGAAAATTGGAGCATGTCTCTGGCAGGAGCAGTGGCAGCAGCAACCACAGCCCTCATTGAAGGAAGATGACGCTGATGAAGCTTGTGCAGGCCTTGCAAATGAGCTCCTGCCGACAGCTCTTCTTGGGATCTGGCAGGGTGTCGAAAGGGATCTTTTCCGGATCTCTTCTTTCTGTGCTGTCAGAGGTTTCTAGCACTCGAACACACCGTTGGAGTGAAGTTTTTCCACTACCTACTCTCTTGCTGTAATCAGGATGGCTGACGTCGGGTTGGAGGTCATCTGCACTGGCTTGTATGGATCCAGATGGCTCCTTCAGCAGCCTGAGTCACAAAAAGCCCTTGGAAAGTTCCTTGCCAAGTCACCAGTGTTCGCTAAGGTTTCTTCTTCACCATCGTCAAGTCGCAGGGGTCGAGTGTGCAGCTTTCACAGCCTAAATACGACTTAAAAAACAGTGGAGAGGTTTTACAGTAGGATAACATTGCATAGTCACAAACCGCAGTGGAGGGGAGCGGCCTGTTCCCTTAAAAGGGAACTACAAATGTGTGTCCATTTGGTAAAATAAAAAAAAGAAATGGTTAAGGAAAAAATAGTTCAACATCAGGGCATCTTCACACCATCTGAGACAGCTGCGCCTGAAATCTGCTACAGACAACTTCTCACCTGTGGAAACAAAGGACTGTAAAGGACACAAAGCAGCAGGGGGTTAGGCTAAAGGGGCTCTGGCTGTTTCTTTTGCATTAGAATCTACTCTTCCATTTTCCAGTGATTTAAAAAAAATGCACAACTCTAAATGGATAACATGAAACTGCAGATTATCATGACTGTGGAAAGTTTGCAAGCTTCAACAAGAGAAATAACTTCAGCCATTTGCACAGAGAAGTAAAGAGGCATTGAGAACCAAAGGTCAGAATGCCATGTGAAAATCATTCCTTTCAATCTTTTTTTTTTTTTTAAAGTTTTTTTAGTATCACAAGAGGCAGAGACATCCTTCATAGGGAACAAGATCAGGGTTTTGAAGAGTGAATCGGAAATGAAATGACAGTCCTGGAAGTGCAAATCTGCTCAAAAGCAGCAGCACCACAACAGTTAGGGTCTCTATGTTCAGGTGTGGGGAGAAGTATCGCAACAATTGAAACTGTACTGTGCTCGAGTGTTGCTGGTGATGTCCAAGAGGACAAATATGTGTCTGGGCCAATGCGCTGCCAAATGATGAGGTTTTTTGCTCCAAAAAGGTGATTGAAGCCAAATAAAGAACAAGGGTGAGCAGGCTGCAACCAACAATGCCACGAGAGGCAAAAACAAGTTGTTTTTTTGTTTGTTTTGCAGCTTCAGGGGTACAAGAACCCAAGTCAAAAGCATACAGGCCCTCACCATGAACGAGGATTCCTAGGGGGGGTTCAAAGATTGAGTCGTTAAGATAAAATTTCTGCAACAAAAGGTCATACCCAGAAAATACACAAGTTGCTTCTTGGTGGCAAGCTTGGGAATGTTCTGAACAGCAGAAAACACATTGTGAGGACACAGAGCATCCCTCCCCAGTTATAACGTGATCTACAAATGAATAGGACATTTTCCTACACAAATTGCAAAAAACACTTTGGGCCCCAAATCATGCAAATGTTTTTTTTTTTTTTTTAAACAATGAAACTGTTTCTTTTTTGGGGGGTTGGGAGGGTTTCGCTTTGAAGTGGGACTGTATTATTAGTAAATATCCAGTTTGCATGTTCTCCCTGTGCATGTGTTGGTTTTCTCCGGGTACTCCGGTTTCCTCCCACAGTCCAAAAACATGACTGTATTGGCCTCTCCAAACTGCCCCTCGGTGTGAGTGTGCATGGTTGTTTGTCTTGTGAGTCTCTGTGTTGCCCTGCGACAGACTGGCGACCTGTCCAGGGTGACCCCACTTCTCACCCGGAACGTTAGCTGGAGATGGGCACCAGCACCCCTCCCGGCCCCACTAAGGGACAAGGATGTAAAGAAAATGGATGGATGTCCATCCATTTTCTGGTTGAAAGGTTAACGCAGTGCCAACCTTTCAAATGCCAGCAAGGGTTTAAACTGGATTTGAGAAGTGAACAATGGGTTTTTATTAAGCCAGTGTTGTGGCTCTTTAACAAGAGTCTGGATGAGAAGAAACAGTGACTCTGCCTTCCTTTTCTAGGTTCTGGTCAGCCATTTGAGACTAGATTGAACTATAGGTGTGAATCCCTGATTGTGATGTACCAGGGATTCTGTGGAGCCCAACACAGATGGTCCGGCCATTTGTCTATTGTTAAGGAAAGGGGGGTTGTTCTTTCATGCTAAAGAGGCAGATAAGTTCTACGTTGGGGAAGTAACACTTAGATAGTCTCCAGGAACAAGGAGCTCTCCCCTGCTGTTACATGACACTGCAGAGGTGTTGAGAGCAGCTTGACCAATCTCATGATAAGACTATGCAGAAATACCTAAAGCAGAAGAGGGGATGAGGTGCACATTCTAAAATTTTCCATTACATCAGAAACCCCCTAAGAAAAAACAACTACAACAAAAACAAAGATTCCAACTCATGTTCCCACCAAACTGGAAAACTATACCGAGCAGGCGTCACCACTGCTCACTGGACTCCATAGCAACGCCTGCAAGTTAGTCGCTGCATTACGGTTTAAATGTTACGCTCAGTTTCCTCGTCATTGTTAAAAATGGAAGCAGACAAACGTGATTTCAATTAAAACGTTTATTTTCCTCGTATAAAAACTAATATTTTACTTTAAGAGGATCAGTTGGAGGGGAAAACGGTGTTTCCCGTGTCGCTCTTTGAAACGTGTTCCATGTGGTATTGTATCGGACTAGAAGTAGCTCTGCAGTGGCTCTCCCAAGATGTTCTCCATCTCCTGGATGACCTTCTGGACCTGCTGCTCCACTTCCTCACATTCATCTGCAAAGCAAACGGATGCACACGCCATTAATCACGATATCAGCAGAAACACACACACACAGGAAGCTTACACTGAAATGACCCTGATTTTTAAGCGGAGACCAACTGAGAACCAAGTCAATTACGCAAGTCCTCACCCTCCATGAGCTCGGCCAGGAACGGGATGGTCTCGGGCAGCAGAACCACGTAGTTTTCCTTCAGTCTGGACGCCAGCTCCATCAGCATGAGGAGGGAGGAGAAGCGCACCTGCAGACGAAGAGAGGATATTCGGATTCAGGATCAACAGCCTGGAAGGCGGTGCTCAGGGATGAAACGATTAATGGTGATGAATCAGTTCTTGACTTGAAGAATCGATTGATTAATCGATCAATCAACTGGCGTATCGCTTAATCCATGACTAAAATATCCGTTACTCGCAGGCGGAACTCAAAGTTGAGCTCACCTTGGAGTCGCTGTGTCTCGTCTTGAGCAGGATCTGATAGTTGAGGGTTTTCCACTGAGAGTCGTCGGCCATCGCCACGGCGAACTGACCCACGCAGGGAACCAGATGCTGGACGACCCGGTTCTGGTAGACCTGCGGCCCGCCCAGGGCGTTCTCCAGCTGCACACAGAGACACGTAATGGGGAACCTTCGGATCGCGTTCGTTCAGGTTCCGAGCTCTGGAACATGGAGCTGCGTCTCACCTGGTCCACCAGCGGGCCCAGCAGGGCGTCGGCCCGCTCTCGGCTCAGGAACTTCTGCGTGTCGTACAGGGAGATCTTCTGGAGAACGTCGAGCACCAACCGAAGCAGCAGGCAGTTCTTCTCCTCCGAGCGATCCGAGTCAAAGACGAGCTCATCTGGAAGAGACGGGAGGTCAAAGGTCAGCGTCATCTACCAGGTGCAAAACATTTATAAAACGATTATTATTACATTATTGCTAAAGCCTGAAATTTGTAGCTCATAAAAACTGGCAAAATAAAAGTGAAATGTTCAAAACAATTCCTAAACTAAGAATAAAAAACTGTTTTAAAAAAATTGAAATACGTCAGCTGCCAATAGATAATAGAAATTGTAATTACTATTATGTCTTACAAATAAAGTGATACATATTCTATTAAATTAGGGCTAGCTGATAAATGGATTTTATCAATAAATCAAAGTTTTAGATTTTAGTTATGGAAATTTTTATTTTTTTTTTATCACCAATGTGCTCCTTTTGTTTCCGTAGTTCAGAGTGATGTCAGCGCGCCCTTGGTAGCATATTTTACAGCTTCTAATTATTTGGACTTTGAATTCAGATCAACTTTATAACGGAATATTAGGGCCAGGGTACGATTTTAGTTTTTTGATTCTTATTTATCAGAAAAAAGTTGCAATATTAGAAGAATAAAGTCCTAATTTTATGCTTATAACGTTAAGCCATATTGCCCAGCCCCAAACTTTCTATGAATATAATCAAATTAGGAATATTTAACTAAATCTTTTGTGATAACAGCTACAGTGACATCATGCCATACAACTGAAAAAACAAAACATCCTAAATTTAAATGTAAAAAAAAAAGGCATAGTGAATAAAATACACTTTTAACCTATTATTAAAGTTCAATCAGAGAAAAATAAAAATATGTTACTATTTAATTCTGAACAGTAAAGTTTATTCTATCTACTATTACAAGAGACAGTTTACCTCATATAGAGAAATAAATTAGTTCAAGTGTGAAAAGATGATTATATTTTAATAAAAGTAAGTCATGTTTTCTATCTGGATCAGGAACCTGTTTTAGAGCTGTTGGTCTGTCTCAGCACGTCTGCCAGAGGCTTCACCAGGTTTCCCGCGAAAAGCACGAAGAGTCCCTTGAGGCGCTCGGCGATGCGGTCGCAGAGGCGGTAAAACGTCAGCAGACGGTCTCTGCTGTCCGATTTAGTCCAATCGAAGAGCTGCGGCAGACAAACAAACGGCCTCAGTCGATTTCTGCTTCCGCAGAAAATGCTGGTCGAACCTCAGGATCGACGCGAACGTCACCTTGAAGAAGAGCGGCCTGAACGTGACTTCCGACAGCTTCATCACCATGGCGATCAGACAGTCGATGACTCCGCCCTCGACCTGCCACGCCTTCTCCAGGTCGCCCTGATGCGAGGAGGAGAGCCAGTCAGGTCCGAACTGACCCGAGTCGGGTCCGTGGGGAACCGATTCTGCTTCAGCTCACCTGGCAGTGTTCGGCCCGGAAGTCCAGGGAAGTCAGGAAGAAAGTGGTGAGTTCTGATTGGTGGGCGCTGAGCTGCTCTCGCTCCATGTGGCCGATGTGCTCCTGTAGGATGCTCATCAGCGCCGCCAGCTGGCCCTGCAGGGAAACGGAGCAGCACAGAGATGAAACTTTTTATCCACTGTTGGCAAAGTTTGTTTGTTCTTCCACTTGTAAAGATATCAAAATGATCTATCGACAAGATGTTATTTCTCTATCTTCAGCTGCTTTCTATTGGAACAAAAAAAACTCAGTGGAAAAAAATATGATGTGAAGAGTTCAGAATATAATAAATGATTAAATGTATTAAAACAGTAGAACCCAGCTGTAAGTTGGAACATGTAATAACTTTATCATTTGTAACCCTGATGCTAAATTTTCACTATAAAGTTTGAGCATTTAATTTTTGATTTTCATGGGAAAAAAAAATACAAATGCAGCCGGAAAATTTTTTTTTTTTTTGTACCAATATTTTTTTGTAGAAGCCCCTGGCACACTTTATTTCACATTCTGTGTCCTTTTCCTAGTTTTTTCTTTGTATTTATGAAATTTATTAAATTTTTTTTTTTCTCAATTAAAAAAACAAAAACAACAAATTTTTTATTGGAAAAGCCGAAATATTTTCTAGATTTCTCACTGAACAAAAGGGAAAAAAAAGTGTTGAGCCACTCACCTTCCTGTCCTCCACCATGCAGCTGTAACACCTGGATACGGTGGGCAGCAGGACCCTGGGGGGCAGGTTGGTGGCCAACGTGTTCCTCAGGGACGACAGACGAAGGCAGAGCTGGGAACGTGGCGATGACGACGATGAGGTTGAAGAAGACGAGCTCTCTGTGAGGCGGGTCAAGTGGCACACCTGCAGAAACAGGAAGTAGGAAGGTGAAAGTCACTGCTCCAATCGGGACGGCCAGGCTCCGGGCGACATACCTGAAACACGATGTCCTGCAGGTACGGGCTGACGAAGTGCACCAGCGTCTCGGTGACACGCTGCAGGGCCGTGACGGCGCTGAGCAGGTAGATCTCGTTGGTCAGCAGCTCCTTCTTGTCGTTGAGCATGTGCAGGACAGCGGGCATCAACCTGCCGGGGGCGAAGGGCGGCGAGAGTGAGCGGCGGGCTGGAGAAACACCGAGCCGGCCTGTTGGCGCGACCCCGTTACCTGGGTAACTGAGCGATGGCGAGGGTCTTGAGCGCGCTGACCACCTCGGCGATGCAGAGCAGGGCGCTGCCCGTCACGTTCTTGTCCTCCGCCGTCGCCGTGACGATGTCCACGGCCTGCTGCAGGACGGGGACGAAGACGTCTTTGTGGGCGGAGCCAAAAGTGCGACAGAGCAGCTTGAGGCTGTAGAGCGCCGTCTGCCGGTTGATGGCCTGCTCCGCCTCCTCGGACGACTTGCTGGGACTCTTCCCGACGATGCTCAGCAGGTCAGAGGTCAGCTGTAGGAGCGACGCCACCTGAGACGAGCGCAAAGAAACTCCGGGGTCAGAACAAGAAATTTATGAATTAATTGCCAGAGTAGCAGTTTTATTGGACCTCTGATTGTCAGTACACTAAAATCAATCAGTTTTAGTTCCAATAATTGTAAATGAAACTCTGTTGCAGTGTTAGTGGCTTTTTCTGCTCTGTGATTGTACAATGTATGTGTATTAATTGGTTTTATTTGACGCTTTCAATGTGTAATAAAAAATAAAAAAAACTTCCCCAGACCTTCTCTGCATCATTTAGTCTCTGGAAGATTTGTTTTCTGCTTGAATCAATGCTTGTCTTTTAAGGGTCTAACGCAAGTTCAAACTAAGTTATAATTGACAACGGGTTTTGATGGCAACACCGGGAAACGTTACCTGCTGCTCGTCCCACTGCGTGCGGTGGTGCAGCTTGTTGTTAAGGAGCTCCATGGCCTTCCTCCGCACCGACGGCAACTCGTTTCCCATCAGCCCCTTCATCACCGTGATGAAGGTGTCTGTGGGCAGCAGGGCGTTCACCTGGAGGGGAGTCGGGGTGTTAAAGGGAGCAGGGTTCACACGCGCGAACACACGTTAGGTGTGTGTAAAGATCCTAATCAAACCCAGCAGTTTGAATATGAAGCACCTTATCCGGAAATCTCCAAACCGTGAAAATACCTAATTGAAATGTTAAGCATTTCTGAGGTCTGAACCCTGAGGGAAGGTCTTTATCGTGACGCTGACCTTGTCCAGGACTTCGTAGGCCTTGTTGAGCAGAACTCTCCAGAACTTGGCGGTGGGCTTGTCGGCATTGTCCTCCACGCAGCGAGCCACAGAGTGGATGTAGCGCAGGATCTTCTCCAGCAGCCTGCGACACACACACACACACACACACACACACACAAATGTACTCAGAGAAGCGTTCTCGCTGGCATTCCTGCTTGTGTTCCCGAGAGGTACCCACATCTGCTGCAGCTGCTGCAGAGAAGCTTTGCTGTCGTCGCCTTCCTCCGAGACCTGAAAGCAGAAAGGAAGTTTTAGAAATGCCGACTTCCCCGTCTGCGGCGGCGGATTCTTCCTTCCCACCTTCTGGATGAAGCTGCTGGAGCCGAGCAGCTGAGCCATGAAGGACACGCAGAGGAACTTAAAGTGCCGCAGCTCTTTGCCGCTGTGAGTCTCCACGCTGAAGATCAGGTCCTCCGTCTTTTCCTCCGGCTCGTCCTCTTTCTTCTTGGCTGCTCGCCGGCGAACCGCCGGCTTCGCTGCGGCTGCAACACAACAAATACTTCAAATGCCAACATCTGAAAAGCTCAGGCTTTTCTGCTCGACTTAACAAAAACAGTGTAGGGCTGGCATGTTTCTTTCTGTTTGCATTTGAACCAGATAAAGCTAAAACTACGCCATTTAAGGAGTTCTGTGTAGAAGACATCTGCAGACAAAGAAGGTTTTTTTTTTTTTTTTACCTTAAAAGCAACATGTAATAAAGCCAAATCGTTTCTGTACAGATTTGGCTTTATTACTGTTCTAAACATGTTTTCCTTTCAGCAAATGGTCTCTTTTTGAGTCCATGCACTCTAATTAATGATAGGTCAATTGCTAAGCTAATTCCCAATGTTGTCAATTAATCACAACCAATCAATTAATTAGTTTCAGGCCTGCAGGAATTATTATTCCGAAGTGACGTGGTCAGGAGCAGATTTTGTAATTCCCTGGGTCTCACCTTCGTCCTTATCGTCTGGCAGCTGCAGCAGAAAGTTGAGGATGCTGATGAGGGAGTTGAGCTGCTGGTTCACCTCGAACTGACAGCACAGGGAGACCCAGAAGTCCATGTCGCTCTCCAGAGCTGCATCCTGCACGGGAAAACAAAACAAAAACAAAAACACCCCATTTAAAAATCCAGGAACTCACACAGAACATCTCCCTAAAGTTAACGGAGGGAGCCTGCGTCACCTTGTCGCCGGCGCCGCCGCTCTGTATGGCGTGCAGCTTCAGCAGCAGCAGCACAAGGATCCACAGGAAGTGGGCGGGGCCCAGCGCCGTCAACAGCTGCTCGAGGACCGGCAGGCGCCGGTGCTCGGGCACGTGAGGCAGCGCGTCGGCGAACACGTGCATGATCCTCGTCACCACGGCAACCATGACGGGGGCGGACGAGCCGTCAGAGAGACGGTGGGCCTGCGGGGGGAAGAGATCAGCGCCGCGTTAGACTCGGTTCTTCGTTCCTGCCGGCGGAATGGCGGCGGCGATCTCCGCTGTAAATTAACCGAGCTCACCCGGACCAAAGCCGGGACGACCGTCTGCATCGTCTTCTCGATCACTCTGAAGCTGTAGGCGTCGTCCAGCCGCAGGATGTTGGCTCCCATGAAGGTAAAGATGGGCATGATGTTGTGGAGGACTTTCTCCTGCAGGGGGTTGGGGGGAGCGACACGGGAAGCTCTCTTACGTTCTTTATTTAAACAGGTATGCGCCTGTCAGAGGAGGCGGAGCTTACGGGGAAGATGGCGGCGGTGGCGCCCAGCAGCAGCAGGGCGTGGTGGTGAGTCTGGGGCATGTCGGACGACCTGATGACCTGGACCACCAGCTCCACGCTGAACTTCTCTTCGTCCAGGATGTCTGCGGAGAACGGATTCAAAACGTGAGCTTGTGTTCAGACAGGAAACTGGAAGCTCCGCCTCCTTTTCCTCCTCCTCCTCACCTGCAGCTGGAGGGCCTCCGTCGGGCGACAGCCTGTTGCAGACGTTTAGCAGGCAGCTGAGGAGCATCTGCTTGGTGTACTCCATGTTTGTCTGATCGGTTGCACTTGGCTCCAGGCTCCTGGTGAGACCAATAAAGTAACCAATCAGAGCCTGGCGAAGGGGCGTGCCATTTCCGCCCCCCTTTCGTCAAACTCTACCCGTTAGGTTTTGGTTGTTTACTCGATTTTTTCAGGAACCAAATGCAACAGCCTGAAGTTTTATTTTCAAGCAATTTCAGTTTCATCTCCTGTTCTATTTCATACGAATCAGCTGGAATCTGAACCCAAATAAATCAAAATATTGTCATTTTCAGGTAGGAATACAAAATTTACTTGAAATATACCAACAATGTCAGCATTTCTGTCACTAGTTATTTACAAATTGCGCGACTTATTTAAGCAAACTGGTAACTTTGTTGCTAGCTGGCAAAAGAATTAACATAGGACTACTTTCAGATACAATAAAAACATAATAAACATGTAAAATTTCCCCTAGAATGTAAAACAGGCTTGATGTAATCATTCGTTGGTTCATTTTCCATCCTATCCAGATTTGTTGCTATTTGGAAAAAGGGGTCTAAGGAGATTTTGAGCTCTGCTTAAAAGATTTTATTTCATGATGATTTAAAAACACGAAACAGGAAGCAGCTATTTGTTACCTGGAAAGAAGAGAGAAGAGAACAGGCACCAACACCTGGGCTCTCTTCAGCTTCTTCTTGTGCTGCAGCAGTTCCAGAATCAGTGTGACTCTCTGCCACGGCACAGCGCCCCCCTCTGGAGACACACTGTCACTCTCCTGAGGTTTCCTGACCAGACCAAAAAAAAAAAAAAAAAATCAGAAAAGCAGCTCTGAAGTCAAAAAACAGAGGTCCAAACAGACAGCTCTGTGGTGCCCCACAACATGAAGCATCTACTATAAAAACAGGTTGAAATAAGATCAAAAGGCATTAAATACTGGAATGGATCTCCACGGTCGTCATTTTAATTTAATCATAATGGTGTGGAAAAAAAAACGGGGACCCCACTTGACGTGAGGAAGAGAAACGGTGAGTACCTCTGAGCCATTCTGCTCCTGCGGGTTTGTTGGACCGTGACGCTGACTTTTGGTCTGTCTGGAGGAGCGAGCTCGTTGGCGACCAGCTGAGCATCGATGGCGATCTGTTAAAAAACATGGGTAAAGCGTCGACCGTTGAAAGTTTTTAACGGAACGCCGGCTTTAACTTTTCTTTTTCCTTTAGATTTTCTCACCGCTTTGAAGACGCTGCCGACCGTGTTGGCCACCAGCGTGCTGCGGCCCTCCGCCAGCAGGTCGAACATCACCGACAGGAGCTTCTGCTGCGCCTTCTCGTCTCCGAGGGCCGAGAAGAACGGCTTTGTGATCTGGAGACACGGACATTGAACGATTTTTAAATTCTTGTTTTATTTGGTTTGAATAAAACTCGGTTTGAATATAGTTTTCAACTATAAAACCGTCAAATAAAATCACGATGGTCTTCCGTCTCAGCAAACTGAGAAATTTGGATTCAGCAGTGTTCTGGCCCCCAACCTGTTCCAGAGCGAAGATCTGACAGGTGTCCAACTTCAGAGCTCTAACGAACAGATCCATGCAGTTCTCGTCCTCGGCCAGCAGGGGCGCCGACGCCTCGTTGAACTTCCCAAGTACGAGCCGAAGAAGCTGGGTTTCGGACTGCAGCAGGGACGACGTGTCGGGGCAAGTCTGCACCAGGAGATGCTCCAGAGTGGGAAGCAGGGTGGAGAGGACGGACTGGAAGATCGGGAAATAAGAACTACGTGAAATAAAACGATATTAAATTAAAACTAAATAAAATAAAGGGCGTGGGAAACATTCGCACCTTTCCGTTGACGGAGCTTAGGGCCTCCAGCAGGGTGCTGGCGGTGTACGTCGGGCAGCGGGAGTTCAGCAGCTGCTGCAGCGCGTCCTGCAGCTTCCCCTGTCGCGACTTCGCTTTGCCGGACGAAGACTCGTCATGAAGAACGCCGAGAACCTGAAGGCGACAAATACTCATTACTGAGTTAGACAAGTTAAGGAGCAGGTTCAGTCTGATCGCACACTTTTCCCCACAAACGCACTTTTCAGGCATTTTCAAGGTAAGTTTTTAAACTTTTCCAGGGACCACATGGTTTCATGCACTGTTATATGACATCTGTTACTGTTATTATTAATGTCTTACGATAGGGAAAACGTTTTGAAAATTCTCTGTCACACACACCCTGTACACTGACTGGTCTGAGAACAAAACACTCGTACAGCAAAGAAATAATCCTCACATTTCAACTAATTTTAACGTCTAAAACCTAAAACCACCTTTATTTCGGTCACAGAGATCAAGAACTCACTGAGCAATTAGAAATAACAAATGTTTGTTACGCTGAACAAATCCATTTTTGCTAAGGTAAATGACCTTTCTGTTCACTTTAAATGTCATAACACAATAATAACTTGACTTTCAGTGAGGAGTCTTTCCTCCCAGAAGATTATTTCAGCTTTATTCCAGCTAACAATGCCAAGCACCTTCAAGGACTACATACAGAAATACAGCACGTTCCAAACCTTGAAAATCCTTGTCAAGTTTTCAAGGATCTTGTACGAATCCTGAGCATGCCGCGTTTAGAGACGGAAAAGCTCACCGTGCTCAGATACGACGCGTCAGTGATGATCTCCTCTGAGGTTTTCTGCAGCCTCTCTATGATTGGGCGGAAGGGGGAGCTGCTGGCTCCCGATAGGCTCTGCAAGGTGCTGAGGGCGGCCCTCCGGACTTCCTGAACCGGAGATCTGAGACAGCATACCAAGGACATGACGACTGGGGCAAGGAGACACAAAGAGAGCAGATGAAGTCCCAGTAGAGACCCCCCAAAAAAATCAGACCTGCAGAGCAACCGCTCCTCACCTGGTGAGTCCGGAGCTGCCAGCTCGTTCAGGATGGAGGCCGGCTGGACCTCCATCAGAGCCCGGCCCATGTACAGCGCTCTGGTCTGCAGGACGGCGCCCACCTTCACGTCCAGCTGGTCTCCGCGGTTACTGCCGTATCCCCAGATGAGGCACAGGAATCTAAAGAGTATGATGGGCTCCTGTAGATGAACCTGATGGAGACATGTGTAATCATTGGACTCTTTTTTTTTTTTTTTGTGATCGCAGAAATTCACACAAAATCAACAGACTCCCACATTTTTTCAAACTAACGCATGACTGTGAGTTTGTGGAAATTTTTCCTCAGATGTGGTCAAACCCATTGGGTTTACACGACTTCTACCTCCAACCTGCGGGTGGCAGTATTTCCAACTTTTACAACTCGGTGTCAATTTTATAGTCTGTGAATGATGTGGGGTGTAAAAGAAAAAGTCACATTTAACAACATAAGCATATAAGTGCACATATTGCACATTTCTTTGCAAATATTTATAAATTAGCACCACAAAATCTGCAATTTTGATTGCAAAAAAAATTAAAAATTAAAAAATCACAAAAGCAACCATGAAATCCTGGAGGGACTGAGCAACGTGGAAAGATGTTCAATACCATTTAATTTTGGGGAGAAGAAATATTGCTCTACACGACTCACCTGGACGAGCTGCTTCATCAGCTCCCTGCAGCTGCCGGCGACCGGGCCCTCTGCGGCGCCGCTGATGATGACACTGAAGAGGCGGCAGATCAGGCCCAGGTAGCAGCAGGTGTTGGCGTCCATCTTCTCCGGGTTCCACCAGGTCTCACCTGTAACAAAGACATGTGACCGGCCTATTCAAAGCTCTTAAATCACACCAAACATCACAGTTACAAGTGCTTTTTTTTTTTTTTTTTTTTTTTTTTTTCCCTTTAAAGGGGGCGTCATGACACTTGGGGGGGGGAAAAAAGGGCCGGGGGAGGGGG
>NW_015115057.1:68211-84568 GCF_001443285.1 Poecilia latipinna
TTTTACCTTTAAAGGAGGCGTCATGACACTTGAGAGAGGAGATAAAGTGCCTGAGCAGAGCGATCAGAACCGAGCCGAACTCCCGATCCAGACGCTGCCCCGGCTGCTGCTCGCATCGGCTCAGGTAGACGCCCAGGGCTTCGGAGTAGGTGGGCGGAACCGGGACGGGACACCCGACTTCCTGTGATGTCACAGAGGAGCAAACAGCAGTCTACGTTTCCCACAACAGCAGCAATTTTGTTTTGTTTGCGTCAATGTTTTTAAGATTTTAAAAACAAAAAGTTTTCATAACTCCTCCACTCTCACACTAACAAAATCAAACTTATCAAACTTATAAATCATATAATAAATTGACTGTGCTTCCTTAGTCTTGGTTTGTGTAACTAAAATATTTTTAGCATGGCTTACTAACACCAAACTTGACTGATTTTGTAATGTAGAGGTGGGCTGGTTGACCTTTGATGACCTCTGGAAACATTTATTAATATCTTTAAAACGACAGCGTCACAAATGAAAAGTTTTGCAAAGGTTAACAACGGTGAGGAGAGAGTGGGCCGACTCCGCTCAGCTAACTGGACTTCCTGTGAGCTAGAACTCACCTGGGCGTTGTCGCTCCGGATCACGTCCAGCACGGGGGGCTCCAGCAGCGTGTAGATCCTCTGGGCGGTGAGCAGGTGCTGCGTCTCGCTCAGATCCCCCAGGCTGAGCAGCAGAGTCTGGGTCAGAACCAGGAAGGATGGCCTCCCGCCGAGCCCAGCGCCCCGCTGCTGCTCCGCCAGCAGGACCAGTTTCTCCAGCTGCTCGACACAAACGCATCCGTGAACGTTCCCGTCGGAAAAAGCGGATTCGCGAAGAGCTCCGCGCTCAGATGTGCGACTCACAGCATCCCGTTTTGAGAAGTGCTCCATGCTGGTCAGGTTCTTGGTGAGCGTGGCGACCAGACGCTGGTTGGCCACGCCTACGAAGTCGGGTTGAGCGCTCTTCTTCGTCACCTTCTGGAGCTCTGTTGGGAAGCAAACAAGACGTTTGTCGTTAAAAGTCCAAGAATTTTAAAAACTTTTAAACAGGAAGTTGTCAGGTTGGTCACCTTGAGCCCAGCTCAGAGTGAGGGGGTGCTGGCTGAAGATGGAAGACCGGGCGACGGAGTGGGCGATTCCCACCTCGGACGAGGTGATCACCAGGAAGGGCAACAGCTTCCAGCCCGTTTTCTGCAGAAACTCAGCGTCCCCCTTTCCCAACCGGGCGTCGGACAGCAAACGCACCGCCTCCGTCAGCACAGGCGTCCTGTGGGAGGCGACAGAGTAGAGCTGTAACGATTCATCTAAAAGCTTCTCATAGTTCAAACTTGAGACTGAAAGTGAAGTATAATATAAAATGAATTGTTTACTAATGCCTCAATTTAAATTTGCTTTTTAATTTGTAAAAGTTAGTGTCATCTGTACTTTAGAAAAAAAAAATCATAATTCAAACTTGAGACTAAAAGTGATGTTTGTATCGTACTGTATTTAATAAAAATGTTAATAAAAAATTAAGTGCATTGTTTACTAGTATTTTCTCTACGTTAGCTACAACAGAACGAGACGTTTTTGAATTAAATTACTTGATTAATCGTCAGAATAACTGACAAATTACTCAGTTACTAAACTAATTGTTTACCACAAAGTAATTTGAGTTAAGTGGTCAGCTGTCTGAAGTTTTATAATCCGACAGGGAAACCTTCTGGAGGAATAAATGCGTTTAGTTCACCGACCACTGCTGAGCTGGTGGATGAACTCTTTGCAGCAGGGACAGAAGCCATGACACCACATCCTCTGGGTCCAAAACATCCAGCAGCATCTGCAAAAATAACAACTATAGTGAGTCGGGGCACCACACAGCGGTGGAGCAAAGAGGGACTTATCCCACTTACCTGCAGGACCCTGAGAGCGGCAGTGACCACTTCTGGAACGTCGTCGTTCAGGCGCTCCGCGACGGCGTCTCTCAGGAACGTTTCATCCAAGCTCTGCCGCTGTCCGAAGGAGACGCAAGACGGTGAGGCGTCTAACGGCGGCTGAAGGGCCGCGAAATCCTCCTCGCCGTTTGTTTTTAATACACATTCCAGCCGTACCTGCTCAGACGTGACGATGCTCATCAGATGATCCATGGCCGCCAGTCGGACCGAAGGCTGCGGGTGTTTCAGGCTGAGGAGCAGCGATGTGTCCGAGTCTTCTAAAATCTGACAGAGATCGTCGGACGGGAAGTGAAAACAAGTCTTTCTCTCCGTTGAGAATTAGAAATGATCTACGCTGGTCTGTGTTTTGTTTTTTTTTTTTAAAGAGAAAAACTTAGACTATTTTTTTTTACCTGGAATTTGCCACTGCTCATGGACAGAGTCAGGAACTGGTGGAAGAGACGTTTCTGCTGCGGGTCGCCGCTGTCGATCACATGACCAGCGAGGACGGAGTCCAGCGCTCGGCAGTACCTGGACTCAAACAGTCGGACCACAGGCAGCAGGCGCTGGTCGAGGGCCGACATGTCCTCAGCAGAGCGCTCGGTTTGATTCAGATACGCCTCCAGGACGAGACTGCAGTCGAAACAAAAACAGGTCAAATAATGTTGAGAGTTCTAAAAAATTAGCCCTCCGAGGGGGTCAGGGTCTGATTGAAGAAGTCTCTTCTGGTTCTAAATCTTCCATCTACAGATATGATATCAAACAGATAGTATTTAGTGGAAGCTAATGCTAATGTTCTGTACTAATGTGGTGTTTAATGGAAACTTAAATGATGACATTCTATGACATTAAACAAGAATATTCTGGAGGGATATGACTAACATTTTTCAGTAAAAACTTTTGAAAATTACAATAAGCATATCTTATTTGGAAGGGAAAATATGTTTTTATTATACATGGTAGATATCATGTTCACACCTCCAAACATCTGAAACAAAAAGATTTTCTCATTCAATTATGGGGTAACCGTGGCTCTGTGGGTGGAGCGGTCGCCTTGTAATCGGAAGTTTGTGGGTTCGATTCCAGCTTCATGTTGCATGCCTATATTGGTGTATAAGTGTGTGTCCATTTACCGTTTATATATTGAATTCTTAAAAACAAGTTTGAATATTTAAAGCAGAAAAACAACCCATGACGCTAAAATGCTAAAATGAAAACAGGCAAATAGGATAGGAATAGGAGCCTTACCGAGCCACGGTTCGGTCCAAGTCTTTGGTCATGGGGACAGATTTCATGATGGACTCCAGCACGTTGAGTCTGTCTGCCCCTTTCTCATCTGTTGCAGATATTACCCATTAAACTCTGATCCCAGTTAAGACATGGCTACACCTAAAATTTTCACAGTCTCACCTGAGCTGCTGCAGAACAAACCGCGGACCAGTTGAGGCAGCATGTACCCCAGCAGAGGGCCGACATCATGGCTCTCCGCCATGACCTGCAGCGTGGAAACCAGGCCTGGCATCGAGCACAGACTCTTGAGCGCCCTAAGCACAAAAGCAACACAGAATTAAGGAGAGAGCACACCTGCGCCGAGCACGACAATCAACACCTGAACCACCTCTGATTGGTACCTGGGACTGACAGAGCCCTGCTTCTGGTTCTGCAGCAGCACGATGAGGCAGCCCAGACCCTCCTTGGCCAGAACGGGCTCTTTGCGCAGAGACTTGCTGACGTGCACGGCGAGGCTGTCGACCAGACTGGCCTCCATCACCACCTTCACCGCCAGCTGGCACACGATCATGTAGGTGGCGGCTTTGTAGTCTGACAGGGACGACTTGAGACCCTGAAGAGACGACCAGGCAGCAAACGGGACCGGATCTCAGTTAACCTCTTATTTTTTTTAAACAATGACATCATATCCTGAGACGGTGTGAGTTAGCGAACAGAAGAGCGCCACCTGGTTGAGACCGGATCATTAACACAGGACCACAGTTCCAGTCAGACATTTTCATCCACTTGTAACAGAAACAGATGAATTTATCCATGTTTGGAGCACAAAACGGTCCACATCACAACACTCATGTCAAGAACAAGAGGATGGAAACTTATGCAGCTGTGCTACTTCTTTAAATAAAAGCAGCAAAATTTGACTGTGTGTTCAGTTTTTGTTTTACCATCTGGACATATGGTAGCAGTTTGGCGATGATGGTGTCAGAGATTTTGTCCACAGCATCCAGAGCGGGGACGATGGTGCAGGCGTAGAAAGAGAAGATGACTCGGAGCTGAGAGAAGCTTTCAGAGTGTCCAGAGTAAGCCTGCAGAGGAGAACGGAGACCTGTTAGAGCTCGTCGTATATCGGAAGGGCAAACCTCTGCTCTTTTGGAGGCGATGCGTGTCGGTGAGGTCACCTGGATGGACCGCGTCACCAGGGTGCAGATGAAGTCCATGAAGCTCAGGTCTGAGTAGCAGTGTGTGATCAGAGTCCCTCTAGAGAGTGGCACGCCCGGTTTCTGCAACAATCAAGATGTTTTAAATACGCACAGAGCAGAACCAGAACCAGAGAGCTTGTCGGAGGATGGATCCGGACCTGTAAGCACTGCAGCCAGTTCCAGCGGTTTGTGGCTTCTTTGAGATTCAGCAGCTGCAAGACTCGGACGAACAGGTTGGTGTCGTGGTACGGCAGCGCGCAGGCCAGCAGGCTGTCGGGGTTATACAGCTGGACATGGAAGCTGAACGACACAACGCCAGGCGTGAGTCCAGAATGTCTTAACCTCTACCTCATCAGCAAGTCGATAACGGGTCAGAACCAGGTGTTGGATAAGAACCCGAAGAGTTCCGATCAGAAACTCTGCTGGAAGCTTTAGAGCTTGTAACACTAAACCATATCCCACCCTAAGCTTAAAATTGTGGACTGTACCTTTAAGAGCACCAAAGAGGACCAATCCCGCCAAAAATGCCAATGATTAAGTAAATAAAAACAAATATTTATCTACAGTTTTATTTGTAGATAAACATACAACATCAATGCATTTGTGATGTTGTAAAAGCAACGAAAACTGTAAGAAATTGTTAAAAAGTCACAGTTTGGAGTCTGCTCCAAGGAAAAGACTAACTTAGGTGTGATGTGAAGCAGAGCGACATACCGGTGAACCAGCCACTCAATGCACTTGTGAGCTGGCTTCAGCAGGAAGTATGGGCAGAGCCGCGTGAGGAAGAGCGAGATTCCTGCGTCCAGCTTCTCGTTGACCTCTTTGGACTGGACGCTGCGCTCCAGTGTCATGGAGGCGGGGCTGAACAGGGTGTCGTGGAACTCCAGGAAAGCCGGCTCGATTCCCAGCAGCTCCTCCAGCCCCGTGCAGCCTGGAGAAGAGCGGAGAACAGCGGAGTTGTTAAGAGGGAGAACAGGAAGCGGTTCCGTGTCTGGGTCTGGCTCAGGCTCACCAAGTGCATAGAAAGTGCTCCTGTCCATGGTGGCAGCATCTTTGGGATCAAAGAGCAGCGAGGCGACATCTTTACGTCTCAGCAGGTTGGGATCGCTCTGAGGCAGCGCAAGCTTCTTCAGCTGGAGAGCCAAGGACGTCATGATGGCTTCTGATCTGAAGGAGACACAAACATCATCACACAGACACATAAAACTGAGCTTCAGTTCAACACACTTCATTTGAATGTTTTGGAAGTTGTAGGTCAGTGAATACAAATGCACGCCACACATTTCAGAGTTCATTTTGTAAGAAATAAACACACACACACACCCACACACACACACACACCCACACACACATTTCTTCCACTTCACAACTCCCCTAGTCTAACATTTGATTATCAAGCCAGGAGTGAAACTGACTAGATTTTTCTTTTTTCTTTTTTTTATGTATTCGGAAAGGGGGGGAACAGCTTAGTGGGTTTAGTTCACAGCTGGACGGAAAAAAGAGAAACGTACACCCAATACAATAACGTGTTGACAATCTGAATTTAATTATTAAGCCGGTAACAGGACACTACGACCGTAACTTCACGGTCCAGTTTCACAGTAATCAGACATGATTTTAGAACAGCGCGTTTAATAAATCAAATAATTCTCTCAACTACGTCTGAAGCATTTCTAATCAGTAAAATAATAATCCGTTTAATTCTGTATAGCTCGGTATAAACACGGAAAGAAGCATGCGGTCCTTACTGTCTGTTTATCTCCGGACTGTAAATAATAACTTATCACTTTAACCAGCGTTGTGGGATATAAAAGTTACCTGTTGTCAGATAAACTAAAACACACACTGACAACATATATCAAAAAACTTTACGGACATATCCGCACCTACCTAAGCGACAAGGAGCCCCTAAAACACACACGTGCAACCGTGTCTGCGCCGCCGGAAACGTCTCTCTACATCCGGTTCACCACGCTGACAAAGTTTGATGGAAAGATGGCTCACTCCAAACAAATACTATCTTCGTCTGAGGCTTTTACGAGTAGAGATTAACTCACGCTTTTTGTTTACTCCCAGCAACATATAACCTATATTATGTATATTTTATACACATTATTTATATGTAACATTTCCTTGACCTTCATAAAATGTTCCATAGTTTGTCAGGAACAGTGTCTCGATAACAACTGATGTAATGGTTTACGAAGTGTTAAATTTCATAAAGATAACGTCTTCTTTAGTGTAAAACGTGCATAATAGTAACATTAAATGGTAATGTTCTGCACTGACCACATATTCTTAAGATTTAAATCTTTAATAAACGCTATAGATGTGATTTGCTCGCCTGGGTAATTTCAATAGGTGTGAGCTATCTTCAGGTTTATATATGATCTTCGGGTATCCCTGGAGCTGATACTGTATCCTGGCACACGGGGGCGATGATAAGACTCGTAGTTATAAAAACAGCAGCTTTTACGGTGCCGAATCGATGACTGACTGAGTTAAATTCACTGTCATCTCATATTTTCAGATGGTTCGTCCTGAAAACGGACTTTAGCAGCACATTTGACCAGTCCGAGTTCTAACCGCTATTCATTTGTTATGAAAATCTGTTTTCTCCGGTTAGGGTTTAGCTAGCAGCCGTTCTGGTCCGCTCAGTTTTCGTTTTTTTCCGAAAGTTGCGTGGCTCTGTTGAAGGTAAAACTTTTCTGTCGCTTTATTTTAATTTTATTTTGTAAGAACCTTATATGTTTTGTGTTAATTTTCTTTACTGTCTGCCCGCAAAAGCAAAAGGGCTAATATTGTCTAACAGTTTGTTTTTCGCGGGGCTCCGCCCTCTTCTAGATATGATTGGCTCGTTTCAACATCAGTTTCCCGTTCTCCACGCTGATTGGCTGGAAAATGGCCGTTTTGATTAAATCACCTTGTGTCGGTTTAATTTACAGAGGGGAAAAAAAACACAAATGTCTAAAATAGAACTTATAAATATTTCAGAGATACATGGGTAATAACGATCCAGCCTGATCATTACTTTAAAAGTTGATATATACTTTTCACAGAAAACTTACTACTTGTAATTTAGAGACTCATGTCAAATAATCAATTTAAATCTTAATTTTTTTTAAAATCATCAGCGAAACCTATTTAGGAAAAAAAATCTCTGGAACCAAAAATCCTATAAACAGGCACTCCATTTTTTTCACCTTTTTTATCAGAGCAATGAATGTTGTCCAATCTTTGGCTCCAGGATTTTAACAATCATTTCTAATGTGAGAGTTAAAACATACATTGAGGCCTTTTTTTTTTAGAGAACATGGTATTTTTTAAATTAATTTTCTTAAATTCTACAAACCTTTTTAATGTTAATTTCTACCCTAGTATTCGAGATTATTTTTCCATTCTTTTAGACAAGATTCAAGAGTAATTATTTTACTTGGGTCATTTGTTTGTAGTTTTTACTTGAATGATTTTCCTTTAACTTTTATGCAAGTTTACCCGCTCATTCCTCATTTTTCTTCTTCTTTGCAGTTTTTTTTTGTAACTTTATTGATTTATTGGGTTCAGCATCAAAGAGAAAATAAGACAATTGATGTTTAGCAATTATTTCTGCTCATTTTGTTTTGTTTAACTTGAGTGACAAGTTAAATGTCAGTTGAGTGACATTTAACTTGTCACATATAATATATCGTCATATTATTATTAGCTGTCCAGTTTTCAGCTCCTGACTCAGTGCTCTATAATTTTTCTTGTTGTGATCCAGGCTCATCTTTTGAAGTGGTCATAATTGATGGTTCTAGAGACTTCCCGGAGGTCTTTTAAAGTTTTTCTTTGGGCTTCAGCTGCTTTTTCACTCAGGCTTTCCCTGTTGGACTCCTTCCACCTGACCTGTGTGTGTTTGTGGGCGGAGTCTAATAAGCTGAACGGCCCCTGACAGGTCCAGGAAGTGTTTGGCAGGTTAAAGGCGAAGTTGACCCGCTGCAGCACACGCAGCATGTCATTATTTATCTGTGTGGTTCTGTGATGTGCGAGCTGCGATGTGTATATGCACGTCTCTTATAATGGGGGAGGAAGACGAAGAGCTGCAGAGCTGGGGCTGGACTAACCTGTGTGTATCCTCCACTCATGTGTGTCTGTATGTAGGTCAGAGTGTGAGATCAGCTTGAAGGGATTTGTTGTAGCCAGGCCGAGGCTGATCGGTGCTCGAACCCAGTCTCTGATCAGAACTGCTGAGGGTGTTTGTTTTTGAAAATACCACGATCAGATTTTCAGATTAAAGGTGTTCAGATGCAGCACAAAACATGCCTGTAAACTCTGAGAGTCTGGTGTCAAAGAGACTCAGCTTTTCTGACTGGTAAATTATCTGTAAATATTCACACAGAAGCAGCAGGAGTAAACCAAGCCATTAAAACAATAAAACATTTGTTTTATTACTTCACACACAAGCGCATATGACAGGATAACTTTATAGTTAATATTTAAAATCATTTAAAATTAATTACAGAATGTATGCAGTTGATATAAATGAAGGTGTTTGAAATCATGATTTTTTTCTTTTTAATTTAATCTTTTTAATCAGTTATTTAAAATTCACTAGTGATTTTTAGTTTTCTTTTAAGTAAAAAGTGTTTTCGTTCAGTTAAGATGACAACTGGTGGGTGATGTGGACTTTGAAATGTATTCTGATATTTTCTGGTACATTTATTTGTGATAATGAAAATTATGATTTAAAATAACTGCTGTGACTGCATGGCACCACAAACGTAAATACTCTCTTAAAAACATTCCCCATTTGAAATTAGTTTCTTTAGGACAGCACTTACGAGCTACACTTGGGGCAAAATGAGATTTATATAATTAAACTACACAGTGCATTTAATTGTCTTTTTGAATTCACCGCTGTTTATTGATGCTTTTTTGGAACAAACAGTAAAAATGGTAAGAGTAACATTTGCAATACTATTATCCTTTTTTAAATTCAACATTATTTGAAGTTCATCAAGACGATAAACCGAAATTCGTCACGATAAGCGATACGATAAATGGCCGCCACGTCACAGAGCTGCTCCTTCTTTAGCTTGAGTTTTCAATCATCGTTCTGATTCCTGTTTCCAGTTGCCAGACCACCTCTCTTGACTCATTCTACCTTTTTCCTCCTCAGCTCCTGCTACTATTCCTCATCGCCGTCGGACTCCGAGCAGGAGCAGCGGACCCCTTCCTCCCTCATGTCCAGGCGCAGCCTGCGGCTCGACGGTGGCCTACTGGACCGCCGCCCTCCGCCTAGCGGCAGCGCCTCCCTCGTCGTGGGAGGAGCCCTCTGGAGGAGCGGCGGGCCCCGTCGCTCCCAGCGGCACTCGGCCTCCTGCTCAGAGTCGCTCCTCGTCGGCTCTCCTCAGAAAGCCGTCAGCCAGTTCCTCCACAACAGCAGCGTCAACAGCGTGGCGTCTGATGCCTCCCTGATCTCCTCCCTGCTGGACGAGTCCTCCATCCAGGAGAGCACGCTGGTCGAAACCTTCTGGGGTAATCCCGCTGCCTCCTCTTTGACGGCTTAATCATCATAAACCTGGATCGCGTTTAATTCTCTGCTCCTCCTTCTCAGGTTTGGACCAGGATGCAGATCCGAGAGGTAGGTTCCTGCTTGGATCAGAAACGCAAACTTCCTTCATCATTTGAGCTTGAGATGCAAAAACAGATTAATCTCTGCTGAAACAAAGTTGCTGCTGGCTCATCTGGCATGTCTCTCTGTTTCTCAGAAAGCACCATCATAGCCAGTGAGAGCAGCACTCTGATTGGTTCAGACAGTGTTTGTGCCAAACACTCTGACCAGGCGCTCAGCAGGGTTTGCTGTAAAGACTGCGACGGTCCAAGTGTGCCAAAGACCAACAAGGAAACCAAGACGGAAACCTCCACCATCTACTACAGAGGCCGCAAGAGCAGGGAAGGTGAGGGGCTTCCTCTTCATGCAATATTTGATTTTACTTGAAGTAGTTGTCGCATTCTCATTTAAAATAAATTGGGTAGCGAGTATTTGAAGTTTGTTTATATAGCACCATTCACGGAAAAAAAAAATCACACATGCAAATATTAAAACATTTGCATAACAGTGTCTTTAGATGGAATTTAAATAAATCCAGACTCGAGTCAAAGTATCAAAATCAAATCATTCTACAGTTTAGGTGCAGCAGCCCTGTAGCTTTATATCTGGTCCTTGGAAATAAAACTATATTTTTATAGAAAGCCCTTTGGCTTAAGCTGGAGTTACTTTATTTAAACCCTGGAAGTTAAAGTCAGGATTTAAAAATGAATACTTAACAGTAAAGTTAACAGGTACCAGTTCAACACGTGCGTAGGTTTGTGACAGTAACACGTTGTGATGGTAACAGCATTATTCAATCACCAGTAATGTTGTTTTGAGGCAACTTTCAAGTAATATTTTGATAATGACATAATGATGCAAGTTTGCCCTCTGACAGACCAATAAACTTTGATTTTTGTAAATAACACCAAACACTGAAACTGGATTGGATATTTTAAATATACAAAACAAAACGCAACCAAAAATAACAAATAGACCTGAAATTAAAAACCACTCATTGCCAAAACCATGAATAAAATATATTTATTTACGGTTTGTCTCTTTGAAAAATATTAATCTTCACCATGGTAATTATTTAGCTCTTTTTAATTTATCATGCAGTTAATGAATTGCTTATTGCGACAGGCGTTGGTACAAGTTGATCAGGTGGAATTTTCATCCATGTTCTGTTTAAACACTCTTCGTTTAGAAACTCCTCTGTGTTTAAAATTGGAGACTTTTTCCATAGTGATTTTCCCCTTTTTGACACTGAAGCCTCTGAAGGTTTGGAGTAAATTGTGTTGCTGCAGCGCTTTCGTGTTTTGTATAAATCGTTATGCAAATCGGTTTCCTGAATTGCTGCTGTGAGGAAGGCTGAATCGACGACGCCTCAGGACTCCCCGCTTCATCTTTTTTGACTCGGCTTTTCCAGATGTGCTACAGCTGTGGCTGAACTCCTCCCTGCTGTTTGTCAGCAGAGCCGCAGCCTGCTGCGCATCTGCGCTGCAGCTCACCTGGCGGGCCTTCCAGCCCTCCTCACGTTCACAGCCCATCAGGGGTGGAGGTAAAGAATGCGTGAAGGTGGTGGGTCTCGCAGGTCTGCTCCTCCTCTTCCTCACCTATTCTGGTGTTCAGCCGGTGGAGGGGGTGGAAACACTTGGCCTACTCTAAAACCCAACAAATCACTCAGCTCAGACATTCACTTTGGCTGTTTCCCCGGTGAAATGCAAATCGTGGCTACACCTGCAGCCACTCCCGACCTCTGAAGACGCACACGTCGTTGACGTCTCTGAGGTCCCTGTTCACTGTGCTGCAGCTCGGTCCAGGGACAGCGGAGTCATGGCTCTGAAGGAAGCCAGCCCGGAGGAGCTTCATCCCGTCGGATCGCTGTGTGAGTCAAACGGGTCCGAGCACCTGCAGCTGCGGGATCACGCGCATTCAAAAAGGTTCTCTGTTAAACTCTGCAGGATGTCACGCAGTCAGAATAAGAGATCTGCAAGAATCAACTGTTCTGGAAGCTAAATGCTACAGAGTAGTTTTAATAGAGAGAAAAACCTATCTGTACAACCACTTGGCAGTTTCACTTTAAACCAAAGTCCAAAGTGGAATGCTTGAATTGTTTCAGATGAGATCTTATGCTAACAGTCACTGTTTTCATTCACTCCATAAATGATCCAGACATTTTGTAATTTCTTCTGAAAAAATTTTTTTGAGGGTTTCGTGATTTATAACAATCAACATCTTTCTGGCTCACCACTCTTCTTTGCAGAAGTTGAGGAGTTTGTTTATTTTTTTTATTTCCTGTAAAATTTTATTGTGTGTTTGGAGTTGCAGTTCTGTTGGCACACCCAGACGATAAGCTGTATTTAAATATGTCAATCGCAGGTCTTAAATTTTATTGTGGCAGGACTATTTAGTCTCATGCTCTATGTAGTTTACTCCCCCTCCCCACTACATTCTGTGACTAGCTAAGCTAACTAGCGAGGGTAATGCTAGCTCACATTTACATTCATTATGGGTAAGTGCTAATTTATGTTCGTCTTCACCATTGGTTCACATCCGTTGTCAACCCATGTAATTTATTTTTACGCAATTTTCCATCATTTCCGTCGTGATGGAGTTCTTAAATCCCCATTCATAATGGTCTTAAAAAGTCTTAAATTTGAGTCTGTGAAACCTGCATTAATCCTGAAAAGATTCTGCTCCAAAATACAAAAAAAAACCAAGGTTGGTCAGAGTCAATTTAAGACCCTTAAGCCATGCAACACTGAAATGATGTAGGATGCGGTACTACTTTCAAATCTATAACTTCAACTCCAATAAAAGATTAGATGGTTGAAAGTTGGACACAGTTGGGCGTTCCAGCAGGTCAATGGTCACAAACGCACACCTGGGCTGGCTTTGGAATAAATAAAGCAGGCTGACATTAGCTTCTGAAATGGCCTAATCAAAGCTCCAGCATTACCCCTGCTGAATAATAGAAAAACGACAGTAAATTTAAACTTCTCTATAAAGTTCTTGTTTTTGAGAATTATTGCAGCTCCATGTTGGATAAAAGAACCGCACTAATAGGTCATTAAAATGCCAAATAACATTTCGCCGTGTTTGTGGTTTTAACACGGTGTCGACATCAACAGGTGACGACTGTAAAGAGAAGCAGCGCTCCCAGCTGGACATCTCCTCCTCTTCGTCGTCCTCCTCCTCCTCTTGGTCTACCAATCTGTTGGAGTTCATGTGCAGCGCTGCAGTTTTCACAGGTTCACTCAGTAAAACCCGCAGCGGGCGCTGCAGACGACGTTCAGAGCAGCTGCTCAAACAGGAACGCGGTTTCTGATTTATTAATTAACAAACGTTTCCGTTTAAGCAGTTGCAGCTGACGCAGCCAGAGTATTTCTATGAAAGCGTCCTAATCTCTGATTATCGCTCTGATTCAGTTTGACTAACGTTTGCCTCTGCAGCTGCAGCTCTGTGGCTTCTTTCCCAGCTGGTTTTCTCTGCTTTGCTGAGAGGCGGACACTCTGCAGGTTACAGTCGCCATGTGTGCTGTTTGCTTCCCTAGCTAGATGTCTGTAGGTGGTGCTAGAAGACCCCGACTCTGATCTCCCTTGTAGTGGTCCTGCGGTGTATGTGTGTTTTGAAATAAGATGCACCAGAATCAGACTTTGGATCAGTTTCCACCTCTCAAACATCAACCACATTTACACAACTTGAATTGCAGTAAAGAAGATTAAAATCTTTCATAATTGCAACAATTGAAGAGCTTTTTGTAGACGTTGCTGGTTGAAGTTTGTGCATCTTGTTTTAAGCGTTTAGCAGAATGTTATTGACGTTTGAATCTCGTCTCATTTAACTCGACCTGCAGCTGATCCTGGATCTGTTTGTGTCCTCAGGCTGCATGTTCAGATGGATCAACAGACAATGGAGTCACATGAGCTCGTCCTCCCGCCTAAGCAAGTAAGATGTTTGTTTGCATCCCACCAGCATCTAGAGAACTTTGATTAAACCATAAGTGTTTCTTCTTCTATTCTGTTTAAGCGAATTCTGAAGATCATAAAACTCGATGTTAAATCTAGTAGTTTTTGTTTGGTTGGCTAATCGTGGGTCCATAATTTCCTGTTAAAAAAACAATATAGTGTATGGTGACAAACTGAAAGTTCCAGGAAAAATGTATTGTCATGTCATTGTTTCTTTTTCAGAATTAAAAACGTGTTTTTCTCTAATAATATTCATCCACAAACTACAATTTAAGATCAGACTGAGCTGATTTGAAATGTTTTGTCTTGTTTTCTCCCCAGACTCTTCATCGTACTCCTGCTCCTCCTCCTCTTCAGTAAGTTGTACTTTAAGGAAATTCAGATTCAGCTGCTGCTTAAATAATTGTCCCATTTCTCCTGAAAAAGAAAAAGAAATGGGGGATTTGGTGTGAATCAAGCACATCTTCGTTTTCTTAGCATCACAATTGTTTTTAGGGTAGTTCTTGCTTTCCTTGGAGCTGAACACGAATAAGGATAAGGAACCAGAAAAAAATACTGCTTCCATGTTTTTCCCATCAGGTTTGTCGTGGTACCGTCCAGCTGGTATCTACTCGCTCCTTTTGGGGATCAACATTGCGGATATTCCAGGTCTGTCCTCAGTCCGCAGCTTCTTGCCACTTCAGAGCCAGTCAGCAGAGGGCGCTGCAGAGGAGTTGGTCCAGAGTCACTCTCTGTCAGCTGAAATGCTACCACAGGTATCTGCTCAGGAAAGAAAAACAATCCTAATTTTCAACTTAGGAATGCAAACAAGTAATTTATTTACTATTAATTATCAGGTAATGATTTTAAATTAAACTTGGATCCATTTTATTAACTAATGTCCACTTAGAGATTTTTGTGTTGTAGTTTGGCCTCCATCCAGAAGAGGGTGCCGCCGGTCGTTCTTAATCAGTCAGTTCACACAGGAATAAAGATGGCGGGGGCATACCAGAATGGGAAAGAGAAACGGTCTAAACAGAGTCTGGTGTGAGATGCACAATGCTCTTTATGCAGATTTGTTTTGAAATATAAACACTCGAGGAGCAGCGTCAACTTCGGTCGGTCGGTCCTCTTGATACAAGAGAAACTCAGGATTTTAAGAATATGGACGCTTATTGATTAATAATTAGTTGATTGATAAAATCAGTTAACTTCAGATCAACTCATTAATCCATAACTTGTGTCCCTTCAGCTTTTAAAGTAGACCTCTGTGTTCGGTCATATTTTCTACCAGGAGGCTCCGTCACCAGCTCCACCAGCAGGGATGGATTCTGAGCAGCTTGCTCAGATGGAGCAGAGTCTGAGGGCGCTGTGGGAGGGGATGGAGGCTGCAGGGCGACGGGCGGAGGAGAGTCACAAGGAGCTGCTTCAGCTCTACACCGACCTCCGTCAGCAGGCGTCCGGGCCCCAGCGCAGCGAGTACGACATGGAGCTGTGGATGAGGGGCCTGATGGAGCAGCAGCTGTCTCTGCTACGAAGACGACTCAACGAAGAGAGACGGCTGAGGGAGCAGGTTGGAAACGCCACCTCCAATAACCAGTTTAACATTTCTGCTGATTGAAAAGATTCATCGTATTTTGGATTTATGGCTGGACGATAAATCGACTTTTATCAATTTAATCAAACTTCTGGTTTTTGAAGATTTTAATTTTTAGAAAATCCGATTTTTTTTTATTTTATTTATTTATTTTTTTACCAATGCACTTCATGGGTTTTCATCGTTCTGAGTGATGAAAACCACTCCAAAAGCCACCATCTTGTTTGGCAATCTGGTTTTGAAGCTTCTAATTACTTGGACTTTGAATTGAGGTCAACACTATGACCTGAATTCATACTGTTGAATTAACCTGATGGTTAAGATTTTTTTCATACTAATTGTACTATTACAAGAACACAGTTGTAGTAATACGAGAAGTCACAATATTACCAATTCTACTGGATGTTCTTCCAGTAGAATTGCATCTTTATTCTGCTAATATTACAACTGTGTTCTCGTTACTAAACAAAGATCCTTGTAGCCATGCCCTCATACTCCATTAATACAATTGGACTTTTTGACAATGTTTTCTCTCATTTGTAACTTTTTTTTTTTAGAAAAGAATGAGGGTGAAAAAAAAAGTTGGTTAAAATCTAATCTGGCATGAGAAAAATGTGATTTTTATTTCTAAGTCATATCGCCCAGCTCTGTTTGAACTGTATCACTTGTGTCTCTGATGACTAAAATCCGAAGAGATTTTAGGAGTTTTTTTAAGTTTCCATGATTTCTGACAGTGAACATAGTCTTTAGATTTATCATTCAATAAAATATAAACATTTCACACAGACTAAGACTGAAGCCTTCAGAATGAAGACCTGAAACTGAGTTTTCCTGTGTGTGTGTGTGTGTGTGTGTGTGTGTGTGTGTGTGTGTGTG